>NW_020837957.1:15849914-15902531 GCF_003676395.1 Aethalodelphis obliquidens | reverse complement strand
GGACTGGGGCACGAACCTGCATTCCCTGCATCAGCAGGCAGACCCTCAACCACTGCACCACCAGGGAAGCCCTAATTTCTCTTTTTGATCTTCAGCTTTGTATTAAATGTAACTTTTGACAGTTCTATCAAAGTTTCCTCATTCTACAACATTGCACTACTATTTCCCAATATAACTTATGACATCAGAAATTATCGTAATCTACTTTTTTCTTTTTAATTTCAGTTCTACTAGATTGTAAGCCCCCAAGAATAAAACCTCATCTATCTTGGTCATTGCTGTATCTCCAATGCCTTAAACAGTGCCTGGCATATCATAGGCACATATTCATTAAATAAATTGATAGATTAAATGATATAGCATATAAACAGATGTCTGACATAAAGTAGATGCTTAAGGTATGATAGTTATTTTTATCTTTCTAGTTTATGTACATCTCAGTTATCAATGGTTTCTTTAGTTGAATGATTCTCTGAGTGGTATGACTAGATTCCCAAATATAACTCCAAAATAACCAGGGATGAACATTCTCCTTACACTGAAAGGCCATCCTTTTATGTTCTTTCTTTTCCCAGTCAGTCAGAAATGCTGTTCTGTCTGGGTCACCAGATCTTTCTCAGGGATTCACTCAACAGAGCAGTCAGTTCTTCCTTTGTTCTAACCTCTTCCTCCCAAATATGCTGTGTCTAGAAAGATCACCCCTTCACTCAAGCAGACCTGCTGCTAACTTAGGTCCACTCTGCCACAGGTTTCCCTACACTTGTGATATTTTTTCAAAGGACCCATTGTTTCTCCCGCCAGCCTCATTTCTTTAATGAAATCCATTCTCTCACAGAGGTTCATACTTATTAAAACTGAAGTAATGGACATGAGTCACCAAATTCTAAAGAACCATGTAAATTTAAAAGTATGGCCAGGCACGTGTTCTAATGAACATTCTGTGTCAGGTAAAAGAACTCTCAAATCATCCTGTAGAAGTTAGGTTTGCCGACCAGAGAACATTAAGGGGTGATGTGGCTTAGCTCCTCCACATACTAGCCTACAATACTCTCAGCTCTGACCCTAAAATAATGTTACAGCAGAACCTTAACAATATGTTAAAAAGCAGTAACACACTTGATCATTTTTATGAGAAAGAAGTCAAACTGTTTTAAGAGATTGAATTGACCATTTGTTTGAATTAACTGATCAACTAAGAAAGAACTGAAGATCAGATGACCTGAAATTACACAAAACACTGTAATTTTCAAATCACTGTTACATACATTATTTCTTTTAATTTATAGTGTTATGATAAAGTTAGAACTACCAAAAGCTATTATCACTAGAAAAGACCTAAGTTGTCATTTACTCCAATGTCTTTATTCCTATAATAATAATGGTGATAATGACACCACATTACTGATTTGAGTTATCTTATCCCTTTGTAGGAAAATTAATAATATATTTTTTAAATTAACTTTAAAATTGACTTTGACTAGCTAGCGTTCTTCTATCTCAGTAATATTGCAATGCATGTCAATCATTCTATATACATGATATTCTATTCTATTTGGGAACAGATTTTTAAATTATATTCTCAGAATAATGTTTAAATTAAATATGGGATTAAAGTAAAATATGAAGATGCAGTAACATATTGGCAGTTGTCATCCATGTATTATCTTCTATTTGAAGTCATGGCAAATGCACAGAACTTGTACTACATTCTACAAACTCAGATACAAAGCTTGACATGTGCTAAGGCATCAAATCTAACAATGTCAGTTACTAGGAACTTCTCTGGAAGTCTTCCTTTTTCTGTCAGTTTCTTTCCATATACTATTTTGGAAGCTTCATAAGGTAATCATGACTAAGAGAACTCTATTAATTTTTTCCTGGTAATTTCTTACACAGATTTATGGAATGTGTTCAGAAGAATATGAAAGTTAGAAACTTATCAGAAGTTTTGTCATTTAAAAAAAAAATCAATTGCTTATCCATAAAAGCGGAAACAAACTTTGGTTGGAAACTAGTACTGGGGTGACCATGGAGTCACCCAGCAATACTAAAATGCTATGGCAAATTATCATTGACAGTATAACTGCCCCATCCTTACTGCAAATATTTATATACCAAACAGACCTTTTCTGGGAACCCATATATAGAGAACAAAGTTGGAATCTGTGTTCTTGATTGTTTCCATGATTGTTTTGAGGGATGGGGGTTTGGTTAGGATACGTTTCATATTTTAAGTGACTTCCAGGAAATTATTATTTTGTTGAATCATAGATGTTAGTGTTACAAGGGTCCGGAAGAAAGCATCTGCTCCACTTGATTATTCTCACCCAGGTAATAAGTGATAATATCACTTTATAGAAGAAGAAGTTGAGTCTCTGAGATCTCAAGTGCTTTGAAACAAATTACACAGTTCTTTCAACTGGAAACAAGTACTTCTGTTACAGCATTTAGTACACTGTCATAATTGCCAGCTTAGTTCTTATTTATTGGTCCCATTCAAAACATTCTAAGCACAAAAAAATACACATAAAGAGATCACATGTATGGCTTTTGACTCACCAGCTCTTAGTACCCTGCTTGGCACATAACAGAAGTTCAACAAATGTTATTTGAAAAAAAATAATAAAGAGTAGAATGACAGTCCCAGGACTTACCATGAAGTAATACCCATGTGTGAGCAGAAAAAAAAACATTTATTTTAGTTAGAAATTGTGAATGAAACATCCTATCTGCATTTAGTAGCATCATAAAATAATTTTTAGAACAGAAGGGGACCATACCATACCATACTGCCCCAAAAAGAAATAAAAAACTAAATTTGATTTAAAATTATTTTTCAAACTAGAAAATGCTGTATAAAAATTGAAACAAAAAATAGGTATCAGTACTTATTCCATAGCATTTAGTGGAACCCAGATGAGGCTTTATTTCTTGGGCTTGTTAATACCATTTATGAATACAATCTAAACAAAAAAATAAATATAATCTCTTCAGGAAATGTTATATTTCCCTTTCTCTCACCAGAGGAGTTTCTTTCTGAGCCAGTGTACTCAATATAATTCACATTGAAAATTAACTTCAAAAGTATCATGCTTTCCCACCATCATCATTATTAAAGGCCTTCAGGTGCTCAGTCCTCAACCTCTTTCAGGCAGTATATTGTTCAGGTCTTTTTGACAGATTTAGATACAGAGAACCAATAAATCCTTCTATAACCTCAAAGACCTATCTGTCAGTTACAGACTGACAGGTCTTTGTTTTGTTTTGTTTTGCTTTGTTTTGCTCTCCTTTATCCTGAGGGCTGATAATGGCTGCTAATAATTGGGACATAAAGATAATCAAAGAAGAGACACAAACAGCATTATATATTAGAGAATACCATCAGATTGCCCTGAGCATCATTTTTCTCATCTCCCATGAACATGAATGGGTTTACATAATATGTTTCTTTCAAATACAGCTGTCAGAACACATCAGACAAAACTGATATTATTTTGCATTCAGGTGGTCACTAATTCTGCCAGAGAAGAATGGAAGCAACATTTTGAAAGAGTAACTTTCTGATAGAAATTATCTCTTCTTTTAACATACACTTACTTACCAGAGCTCTATTATTATATAAAATATGTCTTGGGTTTTGGATAATCATTTATTAGATCAACTTTGTAGTGATTTTATCTTTCAGTCAACTGGAAATTCATTCGTATTCACAAACTCTTTGTTCTGTCAGGTATATTCATTCTAAAAAAAAAAAAAAAAACAGGAAAAGAAGGGATGGAAAAAAGAAAGAGAGAGATGGCACTTTCTGACATATTCCATTCTGATGCACAGGTGATCGGGTCATTCGTAGGTCTCTTTCTCTGTTGTATAATCCATAAAATGAGCTTCCTCAATTATTCTACTCTTACAATTCAAAGAGTCCCATCTACAGTTAGAGCTAATGCCCTGAAACTTCCAGAGAAAAAACTTGAGTACGTTTTAGTTTTGAAGACCATATATAAAGTTTGCATAAATATCTATGCAATTGGTGAAAATTGCTCAGCAATTTAGCTGTCTTCTTGAAAAATCTGAGGAATAATAATAATAGAGGCCTGATATTTGATTTTACTTTGGTTGGCAGTTTTATACTTTTAATTTAAATAAACATGCAAGCATTGTGGGTCATCTCATCTCTATGGTTCTACTCTGCTACTACAGATTTTAACACAATAGCTGATCTGAGGGTGCATCCCTATGATCAAAAGCAAAATAGACTTTAAAGAAATTTATCTTTTTCATTCAAGACTATTTTAATAGTCTCAAAGGAATAAAACCATTTTTGATTTGTCTTTTTTGAGGATTTTTCATTTGAGGCTAACCTAGAGCAAAACGACTAAATGAGAAGTAAATCTTAGGATTTCTGGGGTTCTCCTATGAAGCATCTTTTCTGGAAAGGCCATAATATCTCAAACAGTCTGTCAGTCCCCATGCCTACCTCTATGAAATACAGCTGCATGCTCATCCTTTACAGAAGTTATCATGAATAGTAATAAGAATATGTATATCTGGCTATATCTGACAATCCAAGACTCAAATTCTGATGTCAAAGTGGATAAAGAGGCAGTGGCTTATGATGAATACCACCAAGTACAAAAATTCTGCCTATGAGAGGTGCTCTATACCACATAGTGACTAATAACTAAATCATATCTTCTCTCTCAGGGCATTTGATAATGAGACACACAAAGAGAAAAAGATAGTAAGTGACTTAGAGGACAAAAGACTTCCGGAGTGAGTATTATCAGTTTAGATGCTTTCTGAGAGTAGCTAATAACATACTCCGTCCTAAACTGCATTGAATAATAAGGAAATTAAATTTTCTCACATAAGTAATTCAGAAGCAGGTGTGGTCTAGGTGAGACATGTTAAGAATCCAGCTGCACTTCCCAAAAAGCCATGTTCTGTACATGCCTTTGTTTTCAAGCTGGAAGCAAAATACTTGCATCAGCTTAACAAGTAGAATCCAGGGCCAAAAATACCTGGTAAAAGGAGATAAACCATTTCTTCTTTAGCTATCCTGGCTTCAATGCAAGAAAACCTTTCCAGAATCCCTCCAGAAGACCTACCCTCCATCTCATTCATCAGTGTTTGGTTAAATACCCCTTATATCCCAGTCATTAGCAAATGGAATATGATGATTATCATGATTTATCCCATTTAGAAGATCCATTTGGAGACAATAGCCTTAAGAAGAATCAACCTCAAGGAAGAAGGAAATATTCAAAGCAGAGATACTAAGAAAGTAGAAGAAAGGAAAAAAGCTGAGTCAGAATAGCAGCAAATAGAGTTTTTTTTTAAATCTTGAAAGCCATCAGATCTTTCTAAAACTTGGCTGAGGGTATACAAATTATTCTATTTTCTGAGCCTACTTCCCTGTACATCTTTGCAACAAAACGTGGTAAGTTGAATTAAATTTTGCATGTTTCTATCAATTTCTAAAGACTAGCATAGCATCGTACTTACTAGTAACACTTCAAACTCCAGACCTTTTATGATTTCTCACTGTGTTAGAAATTACTTTTCAAAGTCTCATTCCTTTAAGCCTTACTCTTTAATATTTAGAGTAAAAATATCATTAATTAATATAGGTCCTTCCCAGAATCAAACTGGCCTTGGTTTAATCAGAACTTTAAAAAAAATGTAGTAAAGGCATTTGCTTTAGGCTTCCCCACAGTATTGCCAAAGATACTCCCTATTCCCCACTCTTCTTCTATTTTCCCACTCCTTAGTTACTGTCTTACTTTGCTATTGTTATAAGCAATAGGAAGGAAGCAATATTGTTATAAGCAATATAAGGAAGGCTATTGCCTTCCTTAACTCAGTCATGGCTGCAAGGAAACCAATCATTATTCTTCTTATGATTCTATTGTTATTGGTTATTCAACAAGAGTTTGCCTGCAACATTGCCATAACCAACACAGAAGAATGTGTAAAAGGAGAGCCTTCTCCTGTGACTACAATTTTTTTGGCCAACTCAATAAACCACAGCTCTTTTAACACTGTAACCTTCAAAAAAGGGTATTCTCTACAGCTGTGTAATAAACTGTCACAAACTTAACACGTTAAAACAACACAAATGATCTCAGAGTTTCTATGGGTCGGAATACAGATACAGTCGGCTAGGTCTTCTGCTCAAGGTCTCACAAACCTTTCATTAAAATGCTTGTCTTGGACCAAGTTCTCATCAGAAGCTCAGTGTACTCTTCCAAGCTCACGTGATTATTAATAGAATTAATTTCCTTGCAGCTGTAGAATTCATGGAGCTTCTTTCTTCAATGACAGAAAGAAAATTTCTCTTACTTCAGGAAAGCCCAGTTCCTTTTAAGGGTTCACATGATTAAGTAAGTCCCATTCAGGATAATCTCCTTTTTGATTAATTAAAACACAACTGATTTGGGGCCAAATCATAGGAGTGATAATCCATCATATTCATGGTTCCAGACTCAATGGGAGAGGATTATAAAAGGTGTGTACAGTGGAGGGTGAGAAAACTGGGGAACAAATTAAAATCCTGCTTACCACAAAAGGCATTCTTCATTTTCACTTAATAGTCTTTATGTTTGAAACAAAAAGATGAATTGGGGATTCATTTGGGATAAAAAGATGAATGAGATTTTATCTTTACTCAGAGAATTTAATCTAGAAGACATCTGTAAAGATATTAAATAAGGGCAATAGGATAAGTGTTCTGATAAAAATAATCATACAGTATGACAATTCAACAGAATTGGAATAGGAATGATAAGGTAGTTTGGGGGAGGAGAAAGAAATATGGGGCATTCCTTAAAGAGATGGAAATCTCTTTAAAATTTGAAACTCTGAGAGACAAACAAAAGTTGGCTAGGTTAAAAGATAAGGAAAGGATGATACAAGCAGAAGTAAGAAAGAAAAAAATAAAAGAAAATGGTCATAATCTTTGAAGTATATGTTATTAAATCAATTAAATAAGGAAGCCATTAGGGTGAGGTAGTTATAGTACCTTTATAACCTACTGAGCAGACCAAAACCTAAGCCAATAAAGGCCTCAAGGTTGAGAAATCAAAATCTAAGAACAACTAATCATCAACAGTCAACTAGGCTTTCCCAAACAATGCAACATATTAAGCTATAGCCAATCAAATAATTTCCTTGCTTTGCTTCTGCCTCTTCTCTCTAAAAGCCTTTTCCCTGGTTCCTGTTGGTGGAGTGCTTCTAATCACTCTGGTTTGGTGCTGCTTGATTTGAACCTTATTTTTTTTATTTATTTATTTTTTTTTTTTTTTGCGGAACACGGACCTCTCACTGTTGTGGCCTCTCCTGTTGTGGAGCACAGGCTCCGGACGCTCAGGCTCAGTGGCCATGGCTCACGGGCCCAGCCGCTCCGCGGCATGTGGGATCTTCCCGGACCGGGGCACGAACCTGTGTCCCCTGCATCGGCAGGCAGACTCTCAACCACTGCACCACCAGGGAAGCCCTGAACCTATTTTTTCCCAAACTCTTCAAACTGTTAACATGCCTCAGTTTATCTTATAACAATATCAACACATAACAGCTCATGAAATACTAGCAGTTTCTCATTTTGCTAGAGATGAAGGTTGGGACTGGAAACAGTTAAAACATACAGTGACATTATATTGAGAATAGTGCATGACATTGTGTAGTATAATAAATTATTCTATTGTGAATGGAAATATATTGAAGAGGTTTTTGAGGGAAACTATTATTACATTTGTGTTCTTAGTATATCATATCATCTTTTTAAAAAAAAATTTTATTGGAGTATAGTTGATTTACAATGTTGTGTTAGTTTCAGGTATACAGCACAGTGCATCAGTTATACATATAAATACATCCACTCTTTTTTAGATTCCTTCCCATATAGGCCATCACAGAGTATTGAATAGAGTTCCCTGTGCAATACAATAGTTCCTTATTAGTTATCTATTTTATATATAGTGGTGTGTATATGCCAATTCCAATTCAAAAAGATGCATGCACCCCAATGTTCATTGCAGCACTATTTACAGTAGCCAGGACATAGAACAACCTAAGTGTCTATCACTTAGGAATGGATAAAGAAGATGTGGTACATATATACAATGGAATATTACTCAGTCATAAAAAAGAATGAAATAATGCCACTTGCAGCAACATGGATGGACCTAGAGATTGTCAAAAATATTTCTAGTACATATATCTTAAAAAGGACTTATATTGAGAAAATATGAATAATTCATAATGCAATAATTAGAAGTCAAATAACTCAATAAAAATGGGCATATGTTAAACAAATACTTCATAAGATAAAATATATGAATGGTCAAGAAGCCCTTAAACGTTTAATGTCATTAGTTACTAAGAAAATAAAATTAAAATTACAGTGAGTTTCTAAACTTGCTAAAATAGCTAACATTGAAGAGATTTGATATTTAGCAAAAAGACTGACAACACGAAGAATGGGCAAGATTGTGAAAGTACTGGAATTCTGATAACTTCCTGTGGAAAGAAAAATGGCACAACCACCTTAGATAACTTTCTGAGATTTTCCAAATCCAGCATGCCCCTACTATACTACTCAGAAATTCTATTCATTGGTATTCATAACAATTTTATTCCCAATCCCAAACATTTAAAAACCCCAAGTGCCCATGAACAGGTGAATTGATAAATAAAATGTGATATATCCATCCATATGGAAAAGTATTTAGCAGCCAAAAAAAAAGTGCTACTAAATTACTCAACATTATGAATGAATTTAAAAAGCATTTTGCTAACAAAGAAACCAGACAGGAGTAATTCCAGTAATATAAAATTCAAGACCATTAAAACTAATATATAGTGTTAGGAATTGATGTTCACCTGGGGAAAGGGTTGGAAGACACTATAGTCTGCAAAGGTAAACAAAGAATGTACGAGGAATGATGAAAATGCTCTGTATCTTAATTTTACACTTGTAACGGATGCAGTTTATTTTGTATAAGTTAGACAAAACAATATTTTCACTAAAAAATTTGAAAGAAAAGGAAATAAAGGTATAAGTATACAACTTAAGTCAGCCAATAAAAATATTTTAAAATAATAACAAAGCTTTCAAAAGTGGACTTAGGAAAAGAGGAAATAGGGTATAGAGTAAGTGAGCAAATTTTCATCTTTCATTAAAAAAAGGAAAATTAACAGATAAAAAATAAGTAACTTTTTTAAATTTATGGAAGAAAATACTCAGGGATTTAAAGAGAAATATATGTTACTCTGAAGAGCAAGATTGGAGTGAGGTTTTAATGGTGCAGCTAATAATACTTATATTATTGCTTCTTTGTTTTTAATAGACTCTTCATTACCATTTAACTTTTTTCTCCATGCTAGTCTATTGTATGATTTTTAAAAGGTGTTTCTGATTAGTGCTTCCAGACCTAGTGCAAATCTTGTCTTGCTTTCTTTCTTAAGAGTAAGCTCTGGACATTTGCCCACACCCCTTGTGTCTTGTTTTTATTAAGGAATTATTAATTCTGGCTGTTCATAGAACTAAACAACAACCCCCAAATAACCTTCATCATTTTTCCCAAGAGGACTTATAAGCTATTTTTATGCAAATACAATTCCATGTAACCTTCTTTATGTAACCTTGTGTTTACTCGTAAGAACCTTATCCCTTTCCTCTCCCAAGTTATAAAATTAGAGTCACATTCAATATAGTAAATCATGGAAATTCCCAGGTGCAAGACCAAAAAAATAAAACAAAGC
Source organism: Aethalodelphis obliquidens (assembly GCF_003676395.1). NCBI lineage: Eukaryota > Metazoa > Chordata > Mammalia > Artiodactyla > Delphinidae > Aethalodelphis > Aethalodelphis obliquidens. The sequence continues at coordinate 15,892,772 of NW_020837957.1, read as the reverse complement.
AGGGTGTTATAGGTCTAAGGCAAAAACAAAGTTTTTGTCTATACAGGTAAAATTACAGTTAGATCATAAGAATTTGATTTAACTCATCATATGATCATAGGATGTTAGAATTGGAAACATGTTGGGCCCAACCTGATGAAACTGTGTCTCCAAAGTCCTAAATATACTTTGTTTTTTAGTTATTAAACAGAGATTAGAAATCTGCTTTTAGGCCTCGATGTATATTCTTTTCTGAATTTCACAGTAAGACCCAAGTTTCAAATGTTCAGAAAAGGATAAGTTTAAGTCTTCTTTTGAGCTTCAGAAATAATTATTTTTACATACATTTTTTGACACGTGTGAACCCTTGAGATTGTTCCAAAATCCTTAATAATATTGTCACACATGCCAAAATGCAAATAGTCATTCTGTCTGGAACTAAAATTACGGGGAAGAAAAATCTCAGAATGTTAGGCTATAGAAAAAAATTTTAAACTCAAAAAACATTGTTTTTAACACAAAATTTTAAATAATTTATCCATTGAAAAGAAACTGGACTCATATTCAATAGAAACAAAATAAATTGGTCAGACTGTAAATCCACATTAGAAAGAATAACTCCTATGTATAGATGGTAATGTATATGTATAAATTCTAACTGAATGATTAGTTATGTCTAAGAATTAACAAAGAGACATTTAGTGTTCAAATATGATTATTGATATACTTTAAAATGATGCTAATAAAACCTCAGAGGAAGATTCCTATATCTTTGTTCTGAATACATAGTGGTTCCTGAGAGGAGTATCATCAACTAGTATTTAGATCTACTTCTCAGAAACATGCCAGGTTTTGGTAATTTCACCTCTCTTTAATTAAAAATTTCATTTAATTATTCTTGTTTTAAATCTTTGACCCCAAATATTAGCCAACTGCCTGACACAAATGTCTAATGTCACAATAAGAGCCTAATGAATTATTGAATGAATAAAGTGAATTAAACACCTTTAATGTTTTCATTGGAAGTTCCTCATGTCTAAATTATTCTCTAAAATAATTTAAGCACCATCAGTAGTTATATTAGTTTTCACAGAACTTAGAACAACATAAAATAAAAATTTTTTAAAAAAATTTTAAAAAAAATCCTACTTGCTTGAACATATCAATGGAGCATAAGTTTCCATTGTCAAAATCCAAGGATGCTGAGTCAACATATTAATCTACACAAATTACATTTTCACCCTCCCTGTGAGATAAATACAGTAATGTTATTGATAATGTTGGGGAGAGGGAAAAGTCCCCTCTACCTTCTTAAGTTCTTTTGGCTAGTGTAATGATTAAATTGACACAATACAGATTAACAGGAGAAAAATCAAATTTAATTTCATATGTATGGAGGTCTCATGGACATGGGACATAAAGAAATGACTAAAGCAGGCAGCTTTTATACTTTTTAAACAAAGAAACAATAAATTGTGAGAAATAGAGAAAACAAAGCAACTTAGGTTTGGGTGCTTTATTAATTAAGCATCTAAACAGAATTTGGGCTTGGAGTAAGTAAATTAGTAAAGAAGTAGCAAGATTTGCTCATACAGCCTTATGGGCCCTGAATTCCCTATCTCTTGTGATAAGAATATCTCTCTGCTCCCTGATACTGGGAACTTACCTTTCACACGGGAGATTTATTTTCTGCTTTCAGAGGGTCAGAGTGTTCTTGCACCGACTGTTTCTTAAGTAACTTGAACTCAAAATAATCAATATACCATTGTGACATATTTTGGAATGACCCTCACTGAGCCCCAACAATAACAAAAAATGCTGTTAGGCAGTTATACTCTATAATTTGTTTACGTTCCCTATTATTCAGATAATTTGAATGCACGTAGATGACCATTTTACTTTGCATTTGCAATGATAGGCTTTTTCTAAATACCCACTGAAAGAGATTTAATTTAGTGGGGGTTAGGAAAGGGGAAATTGTTAAATCTTTAGTTTATGAATTGCTAATCCCTTCTATGGAAGAATCAGCACAATTTTTATCAGAAGTTTTTAAAGAATTAAATCATAAGGGGCAAGGTTTTTATTATCTCCTTTTCAATATTCAAAATGAAGAAATGATTTATAAATTTTATTGCAGAAACTTTAACTACATTTAAAAAATCTTTCTGAAAGGTGAATCAGTTGACTGATAAGAACTTGAGCTTTTTCATAAGGAATATACTTTAAATTAGGGCTTAGATTTATCTACAGTATAGCTTTTATATAGAAATGCAAATTTGTAGATTACTTAAATCTTGTTGAATTAATATGGGTGTAAGATTATTTTTCTCTCTGTGTATATTTAAGTATGTCAATTTCATGTAAATGTCCATCTTGTTTTATTTTCAATAGTAGAATGGAGAAATATAGCATTATACAAATTAACAAATCTCCAAAATAATCACTATTGTAAAGAAATCCGGCATAATATTAATAAAGTAAGATATCTACATACTAGGTAAAATGACATTGGCTGTGGTTAAATGTCATCTTTCTTTCTGTAGGCAACAGAGTCTAGAAAAAAAGAGGTAGAGATGTTCACAAATTCATCTGCTGAATATACAAATATAATTGAGAAAAACATATTTAGGTACATTCTACGAAAACCTTCTGAGTTTTAATCAACTTGGATAGTGTAAAATTTGCCACAGTGTTTAATGATGTAAGATTGTGATTTAATTTGAAAACATGTAATGAGAGACTTGAACAGGATGGTCATTGATTTATGTCTAAAGATTCATAACCAAACACATACCTCTGCAAGTCTGCCAGGTGTATGCTGAATGCTAAATTAATTCTGTCCCTGGGTGTCTTGCCTAAAGGCATGTACAGTTTTTTCAGTTCCTCTTTCAGCTCCATGAGATACACAATTTTTTTCTAATAAATTACTCCTTTTGTTTAAGTTACCTTAAATTTTAAGTTTGTTTATGATTGCTACCAAATAACCATTTATGGATATCAAATCAGTAGCAAGAGTAGGTTATGAGCAACATAACTTTGGAAAAGTGGAGTATTTGTAATTGGTTATTGGGTTGAGATGAACCAAAAGACTGAAATTTTGGTTCATATCCCATTCCTTCCTTTGTTCACCTGAAGCCATATACTAAATATTAAGGTCCTGATGTCAGTTTTTGTATTAGAATCCTTAATTTGCTATTATTAAGGATAAGTTATCTTATTTTAAATCATAGCTAATTGGAAGGAAATGGTAAAATTCATAGAATTTAAGAGGCTGGGAGTAGACCAACTAGACTGGAGAAGGGTCAGGAACTACTATGCTGTTTTCACCAAGTAATCATTCTTTTTGATATGAACCTGTTGGCTAGATATTAGGAATTTTGGGAGACTGAATGTTTGAAAATAAGATGTAGGAGAGGACAAAGTTTTCCTTGACCTTCTTGGGTTCCCTTGTTGGGTCTGAAAGTTAAACTGACAAAGACAGATTAACAGGAGAAAAGCAAACAAATTTTATTGAATTTTTACATGTACATAGGAGCCTTCACAAGAGAATGAAGACCAGAACAAGTGACCAGAGGAGGACTCTTTACCTTTTAGACAAAGAAACAATAAATTTGTGAAGAATTGACAGGACAATAGGTTTGTGCTAGAAGTAGTAAATGGTGAAGTAACTAAGAAGATAAGGGTTAGTGTAACAAAAGTTTGTTTGTACAGATTTCTTGGCCCTCAATTCCCTGTCTCTCGTGAGTCTTCCTGTCTCTTGGTACAGGGAGTGTACTTTTATGACCTGTAGCTGAGAAGAATAGTTGAGGTAAGGATTGAGTATCAGAGCAACCTTCTTACTTCTGCTGCTTTTTAAAATTTCTTCAGCTAATTATGGCATATCTAATATGCCATATTTGGGGACTGTGTTGCCTGAACCCCATCAAGGACACCAAAAATGCCCATCATAAACTGTGTACTGTCAGATGAACTCTACACAACAATAAATGGGTTATACCCAAATAGCCCTAGAAGCAGAAATGTGAATAAGAAAGCTGCTCACTCTAAGTATGAGCTATTATATTCATATTGCCACTCATCTCACAGCCCAAAACTATGGTCTCACAAAGTGTTTCCTATGACTGCATGATTGAGTGATATTCTTCCAGTGGAATTAAATATGTTTTTATTCATTTTCTACTTTTCCTTAAAGGTGAGATGACCAAGCTCAATTAGATGTTAAGAATCTTGGAAGGAGCAAGATTAGAGGATTAGTGACAAAGAGATCTGGGAATGGGAAACTGGACCTCTTCGAAAAGGTCTGGAGCTTGAAAATGTCTGTGTTTGTTGTGATTACTCAACAAATTATTTTCACTCCTCCCCCATTCTCATTAAAAAAGAAGCTCCTAGTAATCAGGAGCCCAGACAAACCCTCTCTACATATGGCCATCCTCTTCACTCAAGCAGATGACCAACTAATTGTTTAATGGTCATTTCACAAAGCAACAATGCAAAGAAGACAATGTATAGACTAAAAAACATACCAACCTGGTTACTCTAATTGCCAAGCTTTTGATTTTCTAGGAGTAGAGATCAATTTTAAGTCCCTTATATATCAAAAATGTTCAGAAAATCTGGTTTTGGGTTGATCAATTGAAGGAGGCAGAAATTTGCCATCACTGGAAGAGTCCCTTTGAGTCTCTTAGATTACTCTGAATTTGAATTTGTTTGTGTACTAAGGTGAATATTGTACTCCCCCAAAAACATGTCTACCCAGGACTTCAGAATGTGACCTTATTTAAGAGGTCCTATATAAAAGCCATAGAGGCATCTTTTGTTATAATGCTTAGTTTAGGTCCCAGTTCCTGAAATAACTCGAGCAATAGAGGTGAAAGGAGTGCCTTTTTTTATTCACATAAGTTCCTTTCCACAAACCCCAAGTTTATGTTAATGTCTAACCCTAACCCTAACCCTAACCTAACCCTAACCCTAACCCTTTTTTGGATGGCGGTAATGAATGGGGGCTGGATGCCAGGTGAGCCAAGCTGGTGATTAGAGGGTTGGAACTTTCAGCCCAACCCCTGGTGTTGGGGAGAGGGTCTGGAGGCTGACTTAATCACTAAGGAGCATTGATTTAATCAACCATACTTAAGGTAATGAATGAAGCCTCCCTAAAAATCTGTTAAGGGCAGGGTTCAAGGAGATTCTGGGTTGGTAAACAAGTGCAGGTGCTGGAGAGTGGGGCACCCAGTGAGGGCATGAAAGCTCTGCACCCCTTCCCACATACTTTGCCCTATCCATCTCTTCTGTCTGGCAATTTCTGAGTTATATCGTTTTATAATAAATCAGTAATCAAGTAAGTAAACTGCTTTCCTGAATTCTGTGAGCTACTCTAGCAAATTAATCAAACCTGAGGAGGGGGTTGTAGGAACCTCTGGATTTATAGCTAATCAGTCAGAAGCACAGATGACAACCTGGACTTGCACTTGGCATCTGAAATATGTGGGAGGAGGCAGTCTGTGAGACTGAGCCCTTAACTGGGGGATGTGATCTCCAGATAGTGTCAGAATTCAGTTCATTGTAAGATATCCAGCTGGTGTTTGGAGAATCTGAGAATTGCTTGGTTTGGAACCCTCTCCCCACAAACCCATACACGTTAGGTGGCCGGTAGTGCTGTGAGTGTAGTGTAAGTGTAGAGGACACACGCAGAAGAGTGTTTTTCCTTTACAGAAACACAGACACAGAGAGAGAACACCATGTGAAGAGGAAGGCAGAGACTGAGTTATTCATCTACAGTCAAGGAATGCCAAGGACTGCTGGCAACAACCAGAGCTAAGAAAAAGGCATGAAACAGATTCTTCCCTAGAAACTAGAGAGAGAGGATGGCCCTGCCCAATACCTTGATTTCAGACTGCTAGCCTCAAGAACTGGGAGAGAACAAATTTCTGTGTTTTAAGTGACCTAGTTTTGGGGACTTTGTTATGGCAGCCCAAAGAAACGTATGCAGATTCCTTCACATGCAAATCTCTGCTACCATTCCCATGTATGGATCAATCAAATCACAACAAAAGTTTCTCTGAGTGAAACTCACTTCATAGAGAAAGAAGCACAAAAATCATTTGGTTCTCAGAGGATGTATTGTAGTGGCTGGGGTGTCTCTTTCTGGGGAAGGACTGGATGCATTTTCAGTTGTGGTAGGTGAGTATGATAAAGTTCAAGAAATTTGGGGCATGTTCTCTTTTGTGAAAATTATAGAAGTAAGCATTAATTATGGGTGTTCAATGTTTATTGCAGAATACTGTGTATAAAATGAGAAGAGAATTGGTTTAGTTGCTTTCCAGAGATCATTTGATGATTTAAGATTTTAAATTATATTCCCTTTTCTGACAAGAGTTAGATCCCCATGTTCTCAATAGTATTCCATTGGAATTGCAATGTTTTGATGTAGGATGAAGACTTAGCAGGACAAATGAGTCATAAAACAGATGACAAAGAAACACGTAAAACTACAAGAAAGTAAGTTTTAGAAAAATAAAAACTAACCTTAGGGAAGTTGCTGGAACAAATAGTAGTCAAAGCAGAATAGAGGCTGTATTTTACACAACATAATATAGACGTGTAATAAATATGAATATGTTTTCATTATTACTTTTCTCTTGCTATCGTGAATGTTATTAATTTATGAATCACTGCAGTCTTAGAAAATAGATGGTAATTGCAATGCTTAATTAAACTAGGCAAAGTGCTACCAGAGTAAATGAATAAGTAAAACTTCCAAGTTCATTCGATAAAAACCTCAGCAGTGTTATGCTATTAAAATCCATAGTGGTAGGTTCTTTTTTTAATAGATAAATTTTCTGATGTTTTCCTACATTAACTCTGGTACTAGTCTCATATTACATATAGCCATAAAAACGTATTTGGCACATTGTTATATATTTGTCCTAGATTCTACAGAAATTAAAGTAAATCAAAGACTGTTTGATGAAAATATTTTAAAAGGAAAAAAAATTGTACTTTAAACTGTATTCAAGGTTTTCTCCATTTTATTCGTAAACTATGTTTTTTAGAAAACACATTTCAAAGAAAACTATATTACAGGTTTATTTATAATTTAAGATCGCATCCCCCAAAGATACAATTATATTGTAGCAAATTACTTATTATAAAAATACTTCATACCTAATGAGTACTTCCTATGTTCAGGGCACCATTTAAAGCTCTGTTCATATATATATATGTGAGCTCACTTATGCTCACAGTTCAATGAAAGAATTATTGATATTATCCTCATTTTGCCAGAGGAAACTGTGGCAGAGAGAGGTTAAAATAACCTCTCCAAAGTCATAGGAAATTGAAATAACATTCCTTAATTGTAACTGGTAAAAACTGTGCAGAAATAAGATTTTCCCCAAAACTTATGATCTAATATGGCATTTTTCCAAGTATATTCTATTTTCCCATTAGAAAATACTAGTAAATGTAAGAGGACTTACATTTACTAGGACTCCGTGAGCACAAAACTTCAAGTGATGCTGGTTTAAACAAAGATAATCATGTTTGTGTGTGTATGTGTGTTGTATCTGTGTAAGAGTGTGTGGATACATATCTATACTTCTATATTTTTCCTTCTAGTTTTGTTAAAATATTGACACACAGCACTGTACAAGTTTAAGGCATACAGCATAATGATTTGACATACATACATCATGAAATTATTATCACAATAATTTTAGTGAACATCCACCATCTCATATAGAGACAAAATAAAAGAAAAAGAAAAAAAATATTTTTTCCTTGTGATGAGAACTCATAGGATTTACTCTCTTAACAACTTTCATATAGAACATCCAGCAACATTAATTATATTAATCATGTTGTACATTACATGCCTAGTGCTGATTTAACTTATAACTGGAAGTTTGTACATTGTGACTACCTTTGTCACTATACAAAGGTATTAGGTTACTTTTGACTACCTTCCACATGCTTTACATGCTTTACATTTCATCCCTATGACTCATTTATTCTGTAACTGGAAGTTTGTAGCTCTTAATCTCCCTCATCTATTTCTTTCCTCCCCCCACCCACCTCCGGTCTGACAACCACCAGTTTGCTTTCTGTATCTATGGCTCTGTTTCTGTTTTCTTATATTTGTTCATTTCTTTTGCTTTTTAAATTCCATATATAAGTGAAATCATACAGTATTTCTCTTCCTCTGTCTGACATTTCACTTAGCATAATACTCTCTGGGTCCATCCATGTTTTTGCAAATGGCAAGATTTCATTTTATTATTGGCTGAGTAATATTCCATTGTGCATGTGTATGTGTATGAGTAATATTCCATGTGTAAACATACACAATGGGATATTATATATATATATATATATATATATATATATATATATATATATATCACATTTCTTAATCCGTTTATCTATGGATGGGCACTTAGGTTGCTTCCATGTCTTGACTATTGTAAATAATGCTGCAATGAACATAGGGATGCTTATATCTTTTCAAATTAGTGTTTTTGTTTTCTTTGGAAAAATATCCAGGGTGGAATTGCTGAATTGAATGTTAGTTCTCTTTTTAATTTTACTGTTTTCCATAGTGGCTGCACGAATTTACATTCCCACCAACAGTGCACAAGTGTTCCCTTTTCTCCACATCCTTGCCAACACTAGTTATTTGCTGTCTTTTTAATAATAGCCATTTTGACAGGTGTGAGGTAATATCTCACTGTGGTTTTGATTTGTATTTCTCTGATGATCGGTGGTGGTGAGCATCTTTTCATGTTTGTTGGCCATCTGTATGTCTTCTTTGAAAAATGTCTATTCGGTTCCTCTGCCCATTTTTTAATCAGGTTGTTTGGTTTTTGTGATGTTGAATTGTATAAGTTCTTAGTGTATTTTGGATATTAGCCCCTTGTCAGATATATTGTTTGCAAATATCTTCTCCCACATCATTTTGTTGATAATTTCCTGTGCTGTGTAAAAGATTTTAGTTTGATGTAATCCCATCTGTTTATTTTTGTTCTTGTTTCCATTACCTGAGGAGACATATCCAAAACAATGTTAAGACCAATGTTGATGAGTGCACGTTTATATTTATATATAGATTATAGTATATATGTGTTATATATATAATCTATATTTATATAGCCATATATACATTATATGTATATATATAGTGTGTGTATTTATGAAGACTTTAGTCTTTAGTATGCAATATATATTTGGATTGTTCAAAATGAGGATGTAGACAGCTAGTTAGTCAAAATATTGAATTCACACTACATTCTAGGTATTGGGCTAGGAATCAAAGATGCAGAAAATGGCAGAGACATACACAGCATTGACTGGTGGAGAAGTCATGTGTAATGAGAACCATAATGAAATGCAAGGTTTAATTTAAACCTATAAAAAGCACTGTCAGGGAAGTCTTGGAGGAAATGACATTTAAGGTTTTTAGAGTAAAATTAAGAGATGAATGAGCTACTTAGCTCAAGAGAAGGGAAGATATTTCAGGCAGAAATATATCATGTGCAAAAATGCTGAGGCAATAGAGAGAATGGTAACATCAGCTAGATTAAGAAGAGTGAAAAGATGCTGCTACAAGGTGAGCCCAGCAAACTTGACAGGTTCAGAGACTTAGTGAGATCTGATAAGAATTTTGGATTTTATCCTAAGTGTAATCAACCAATACAGAGTTTTTATAAAATATGTGCCAATATTAATTATCCATTATAAAAAGATAAAGAGTAGTTCCCACTTAATTCATGGTCTGCTTTAATAATACAGGTCATATTCAGTCTATCTTCAAAGTATAATTTGAATCTATATGCTTTTCTCTGTCTATTGCTACCACCTTGGTCTCCCTTTCTCAACTTGATTATATCAATTACCTGCTAACTGCTCTGCTATCAGCTCCCCCACCCCCAATTCCTAGTCTTAATTATGAACCCAAGGATCATTTCAACACATAAATCAGATTATATCCCTCCCGTCCTAAATACCCACTGCTAATAAAGTACCAATGCCTCACAATGGCCTTCAAGACCCTTAGTGCTTTTGTCTCTATCTAATGCTCTGATCTTGTTTACTTTTATTCTAGAGACTTTGTACTTACTACTCCCTCTGTTTTCTCTTTAGGTACTCTGTTGTATAGACATTACAAGGGCATCCAGGCAAAGGGAAAAGCAGATCAGAATTTATTTTCCATCAAATAATATAAGATTTGTAAAATTGTTGCTTTGTCTAGTTATATCATCTCTTAGATTTCTAGAACTCTGCCAAGAAGTACCTAGATAACTCATAATTCCAAATATTTCGGACAATATGAATTGAAAACACAAAGGCTAACACCTGATTTTCTCAGAGGATAAAACAAAATTTGGAGTTGGAGAATACATAAAATTTATAATTATCTCAAATTTCTAGTTTTCTTTTTTATATGTAGATGTATATATGGGAGAAACCTGGCTGTTTCTTTTTAGGTGAGAATTAAGAACCTTAATTCCCTAGTGCATGAGATATTAATACTGAGACATACTTTCCACTGCCCTTGTTAATTATGATACTTTACTCTTAGGACTTTAAAAAATGCTTCTGTAAAACAATAGATGGATTGCTAATGTCCTTGAATGTGTCTCTCTACAGTGGATGCTGTGGTCCAGATGGGGTTCCTGAGTTGATTACTCAGTCTAAGTAAGTAACATATTCTGTAAATAGCAAGCTAACACCATCTGCACAGGCTGTTTTTTGAATGTTCATAAGCTACAGGAAATCAACTCTGCCCTAATTTCCTACATGATTCAATAGGGTGGAATCCATGGGAATACAAGCTAATGTGACCTTTAACTACACTCCTATGATATTAAGCTTCAGATGAAAAATTTTGGGAAGAGGTAGGCTGCCCTTTAATGTTTGGAATATGCATCTTTGCTGGTATTTGTAAATAAAGCTTAGCAATTTTGGAATTGTTAGTCTTCGCAACAGGAATCACCTCAAATTCACAGCATATATTTATGTAAATCTTGTAAAGCGTAAATCTTATAAAGCTTATAATTGTAAAGACTATTCAAAAGTAATTACAACCTAGTCATCTAGATTGGTGCTCAAACTTAATATGCTTATAGTCTGACTCTTTACAAGATTATTTCTAATTACTCTATCTTTTCTTAGTTGCCACATTCTTCTTAATAATATTCTTAGGAGCTCTCACATTATAAGATCTCACCATTACATTCTAAATCTGTAAATTTGATACATACATACATTCGTTTGCAAGGACAACTTAATAGGCATGTAAAAATGTCTAAACTGGAGGATGGATTTTCTAAGGAAATATTGGTAATATTGATGGATCAATGTCTATGTCAATAATGTTGTTGCTCCTCACTGGGAAAAAAACAAAGAAACCAAAAAATTTCCCAACTCACTCAAATGGGAAATGGTAGCTGCAGACCTCTCAGAGACAGATGGAATTTGAAAGTAGGGAACACCAGAATGTCACTTATATGTCCAGGTAAACATATCTGAATAACAGAATACAAAAGAGGCTGCAGGTCTGAGAGGAAAAACTGCGCCATTCTTCTACCTAGATAGACAGATAATAACACATTTGTACCAATTCTAAAGTGAATACATGACAACAAGCACATATTTTCCCCTTATTGAAATATATATATATATTGCTTTGACTCCAGCAAGTCATTTAATCCAGCAAAAAATTTTAAACAATTTCACCAAAATGCCATCATTGCACTTGAAAGCCAATTGCCCTTTCTAGTGATGGAGAAAAATACAAACCTGGTGGGGTGGCGCAGTGGTTGGGAGTCTGCCTGCCGATGCAGGGGACGCGGGTTCGTGCCCCGGTCCGGGGGGATCCCACATGCTGCGGAGCGGCTGGACCCGTGAGCCATGGCCGCTGAGCCTGAGCGTCCGGAGCCTGTGCTCAGCAACGGGCGAGGCCGCAGCAGTGGGAGGCCTGCGTACCGAAAAAAAAAAAAAAAAAACCTGAGAAAGTCTAATTAAGGAATATAAATATTAGTGAATGTTGTAAGAAGGAGTTGAATTTCTCTTAATTCGTTTATACCAACACATTTTGAAAAGTCTATGTCAAGATGGTGCCAGATGGGGAGGTCAGAGATGAAAGATTGTCTCTAGACTATAATAAAACATTCTGCCCAACTTTTATTCATAAGAATGGTTACTTAGCAGCCATATTTAACTTTTGACTCTTCTCCCTGACTTCTGCTGTTCAGAGCAGTGATAGGTTCTCAATCCAAGCTGGAATCACCAAATTCTCTCCCCAGCAAATTTGAGAAGGGAGTTCAGAGGCATTCTCTATGTAGCTGGAACTATAATGTGTAAAATTCTTGAGCTACAGGGTGGCCATTTTGTATTTTGCCAAGAGGATAGAATCATGGACAGCTAGTCTACTAAGAGGGAGAATACTGAAGTAGACTGAGACAAAGAAACAAAGATAATGGAGAGAAATTTTCTGTTAGCCTCTGTTAGGGTTTCAAGTTATCCCTTTTTCCTGGTAACTTGCTATTCTCCAGCCCCTGTGTTTCACTGAACATTTTAAGTCCTTATATTAGAATCCCCCTTTACCCTTAATCCAGCTTGTATTGTTTTCTGTCAATTGCAATTTAAGGACTCTTAACTGCTACAAGGACTTTTAGTCTAGTGTAAATCTAGAAAACTAAATCCGTAATTATAATACAGATGCTAAGTGGTAAAGAAAGCACCTAAAAAGCAATATACTCCAAACTAAGCTAGAAGGGATGAGACACGTTATGTTATGATGAGAGGACAGGATAGAAGGTGGAGGTAAAGATAGGAAAAATGTTCCTGGAGTCAAGGTTGTCATGGATTTGACACTTGACCATGTGCTAAGAAATACAGCACCAAAACAAGCTGGGCACTAGAAAATATAGGCAGGGCCTGAGAGTGCATATTGTTGATATATTCTCTCTGAGTGTTTATAATATATGTCTAGATAAAACCTTCCAGGTAACAATTACCCTGAATCAGAGGGGCATGTTTTGGCAAGGGTAAAATGAAGGGCAGCATAGAGAAACACACACAGACACACACACACACACACACACACACACACACACACACACTCATTCTTGTTTGCCAGGTCATCAAACCAATTTCCAGAATGGTGGCTGTTAATTCAGTATCCCTATTTCTTTGAGATGCTACAGATATATAAAGCAGTTAGGTCAGCATAGGTGTTATCAAGGGAAAATAAAATGCCTACCAACTTCATTAAGATAAATTGTGTCATTGATACAAAAGAAGTAAAATATCTCGTTAAAAATATTAGCAGCTAATCTCTGTAAGGAATGTGATTTCTGTAACAATTCTATACTTAGGAATTTACCTACTTCTGTTGGCTGTGGATTTCCTTTGCCTTTAGGCTTTCTAATTAGTTGGCCATTGTGATCAAATGTCTCACTGCAATTTCCCTCCAGAACCTTTAAGAAGGATTCAAGATAGCTGCCATCAGGGTTGTTATTATTCAAAGGTATCTATTTTAAATGCCTGGATATAACATGATCAAAATCTACTACTACTTCTCATTTTCATTCATAAAAATGTAATGCCTCAAGAACATCAAAAGCTAAGTGAGTTGGTTTTTATCATTTTATCAAATTTCACCAGGTTTATGTCCTTTCTGATATGAATATACTGTTTGAAGGCCAGAAGTTTCATTCTCAAAAGAAATGTGGATAGTAAAACAAGCAAACCCACAAACAAATAGAAAAACACCACAAAGAAAAAGAAAACAAGGAAAGAATAAGCCTACTAAAATGAATTGAGGGAGTCTACGTCTTCCCCATGATCAATGGAGCAACCAAGTTCTTTGACCTTGGAGTCTCAAAATATTGAAAGCATCCCAGCACTCCTATGCCCTCTCAACCTTCATGTAAAATTAGCCTGATGTGGAGAAATATATGTAGATTCTTTATTTTCAATATTACCAGATCATATATCATAACAATTTAAATCTAAAAATTTCTTTAAAATTATTTTTTAGTCTCCTGATTACCAAAAATATAATGGGAGGGTAGAGAGGTTAAGAGACTGGCAATAATCTATATGTTTTCTGGTCCGCCAGAAGTCACAACTATGTCATCTCTGGACTTCTATAATAACTTCCCTTAAAATCTGCATTCTTGGGCTTCCCTGGTGGTGCAGTGGTTGAGAATCTTCCTGCTAATGCAGGGGACACAGGTTCGAGACCTGGTCTGGGAGGATCCCACATGCCGCGGAGCAACTAGGCCCGTGAGCCACAACTACTGAGCCTGCGTGTCTGGAACCTGTGCTCCGCAACAAGAGAGGCCGTGATAGTGAGAGGCCCGTGCACCGCGATGAAGAGTGGCCCCCACTTGCCACAACTAGAGAAAGCCCTCGCACAGAAACGAAGACCCAACACAGCAAAAATAAATAAATAAATTACTAAACTCCTACCCCCAACATCTTCTTTAAAGAAAAAAAAAAAAAATCTGCATTCTTCAATGATCTCTATCTCCACTAAAAACTATGGCTATAGAGTTATTAGAAATTAAAGTTAATGTTCTACTCTCTGTAGAACTTTTTACAGTATATATCCTTTATCACATGCTACCCAGAAGTACCATTACCCTATCTTACATTTGCTTTGATATTGCTTCTTCAGGAGTCTGCAGTATTCACCATCACTTCCAAATTAAAGGTGAACCACTTTTTAAAGGCTGGAGTTAGATTGCTCTGTAGATAACCACTCATCTCACTCATCTGCATCTGCCTTCAGTAGTGTCTCTAATCTAATCCAAAATGTACTTCACTTCCAAACATAACAACATTCTTCTAAACCAATTAACTGAATATTTCCTTCAAATCTCTTCCTCTGAGGCCCTGCTGAAATGTCTCTCTTCTGTTCTTCCTAATTTATATTTGATTTATTTATTCTGGAAAGCCAGCTCATAAAAATCCTTTCTGGGCACTGTTGTTTCTTTAGCCCTTTTCTCTGGTCAGCACGTTATACTTTTTAACAGTGCTGTTCATATCGTTGAATCATAGACAGCTCTTGACTTAGATTTTTTTTCCCAGCAATGGCAGTGGATTATACTTCTCTAGCCATAAATGATTGAAACTACTGGTAAAATTGCATCCCTCTGAAACATTTTTTTTCCATGCCAAGAAAAGGGCCAGTAGAATAATAGACATCATGATTTTAATATTATTAGCACCAATAACCAAACTCTAGCCAGCTAAAGAGTATGTTGATGCATTGCAGTTTTATTTTGTTTATATTTGTTGTTTTTGTTGCTGTTTGGTTGTTTGCTCACGTACAGTGTATGTGTGTCTGTGTTTGTGTGTGTGTATTTGTGTGTTTCAGTTGTAGATATGTGGCACACCTAAGAAGAAATGTGTACTTTTCCATCACCTAGATTCTAGATTATCAGGTAACCATGACAGATATTGCTTCCTTAACTGCCTCTAGCTCCTTTGACAATTTCAGACCTGGCAGTTGTTCTTGCCATGTAATGAGTTAAAAAGCAACAAAGAACACCAATCCCACTGCCACCCACACCATCACAAACAAATGTGTGTTTGTGTGCATGAGCCTATGTATATTTGTAACCTTCTCATCAGCCTACAACTAGATCTAAATATTCTGCCAGTAGGATTAAAGCCTCCAAAAAAGCAGACTTCATAGTCTTGCCTTGGGATAACACATAGATGTGGATATATTCCTCCTAGGGATCTGTAATGCTGCAGGTCTACTTTGGTTTTTTTAATTCTCTCCTTTAATAACTTTGTTTTTTCAAAGTTACTTCCTGCTGTCACAAAGAGAACTTAGACTGCAAAATGTCCTTCAGCTTCTCCTCGACATGGATCATCTTGAAACTTTTGTATTAATAAATGATCTCCTTCTTCTCTTGGCAATCTTCTCTTGGAAAAATTTTGAGATTTGATATATTTCAGTCTCACTTTCCTTCAGTCCGATTTTCCTTCAACATTTAGATTTTATTAGTTTTTAGAAACATTAAATTAACATGCTGAATAATAAAAGAGTCAATAAGATGTTTTTTTTACAAGCATTGCATATAAATTTAAGGAAAAGACTATTGAAGAGCTGACAGATTGGAACAGTAATAGTTAATGGACATACAGTGCAGGATAAATTACATTCTTTATGGAAATTTGTAGCAAGTAATCCTTGAAGACCATTTCCTTTTATCAGGGTAAACCATGAGAAAAAAACAAAAGAAATTTCAGTGTTATAATTATATGAAGGGTCCAAATAGGACTTTTAAAAGTAAATCTATAGTCAAAGTGTGATGCATAAAGACACACTTTGTTAATCTGTGGTTTGAAAAAACCACATGTACTTCACTTGCCCTTGAATTTCTGCACCTCATTTTTAACTGTACTTATTTTACATTTTACTTACAGAGATTAATCTTCTCTTTTGCTAAGTGCATTGGAAATCATGAGCACTAACTATGTAAATGATGCTAGGAAATGTATCCCCCAAGTATGAAATAAAGCTCTAACTAGATAATGTTAATAAATATTAATATGTGAAGATAGCAAAGGAATATTGAATGATTAAGCTGCCCAAAATAAGCATAATAATACACCTAAAGTTCTTGAGGCAGCTATTCAGTATTTTAGGGCTCGACAAATATTAACAAAGAAGAGCCTGCCAAGAGAATTGTACGTCCTAAAGCTGTATGACTTGAATCGCCCTAAGGAGAAGAATGACCAGTAACTACAACTAAACAGGTGAAGAATTGATTCCATAGGTTAAAGTTGGTAATTAATTCTGATAGATTCAGTCTACTTTTTCATCTTTCAATTATACAGTTTTTTTTTTTCCTAAAAAAAAAAAACTCCAGTTATTTGCTAAAAAAGAAAAACATATATTTTGTAGGGTTTCAGAGTCTCTGGAGAATTTGCTTCCACCCTGGCCACATTACCCAGTTGGGTGGTCTTCAGATTATTGGAGCAAAGGGAATGTACTGGTGTTAAGGAGAATGTAGAAGTCTTTGTCTCCCAATGCAGAAGTGAAATCCACCAAGAAACGTTCCATGGATGCCTTACATCTTTGCAGGTTCACAGAGTAAAAGATGAAATAAGTACCAAGTTCCCTAATTCCCTACTGCAAGACAGCATCATAGAACCATCCTTATATTTATTTTTTATTGGTTCCAGTATTTGAAGACTCTCATGCCCAAGCCATAACACATAGCTTTAATTCAAGAGGGCATTCTTTCCACTGCTCTGCATCCGGGTTGTTTCCAATACACTCTCATATTGCTATAAAGTAACCTGACAGACGACTAGATCAGAGGAGTTTTCTAAGGAAGAATTGTCCCAGACCATAAATGTTTTGTTTCCATACTAAAGAAAGTGAAGAGAGTAGATGATTGTAACCTTGCTTGGATGCTCAGGTGCCTCCTGACACTAACCCCTCCCAAACACTATCTCAGTTACATTGAGGAAAAAAATACACAATTATACTACTGTATATAGTAGGAGTATAATAACAAGCTCTGAGCATTGTTCTAAGATTATTTCTCGCCCCTGCAAGATTTGAGGGGGATGCCTGTCCACCCACCACATTAACAGTTACCCTGTGGTTTTTACTGTAAATAAGAAAACTGAGTTGGAGATATTAAAAGTCAGTGCTCTTAATCACAAAACTCCTGGTGCAGCTTAAATTGCATCCATTGCTTATGGGGATTATGTAAAACCAATAATAAGAAAATGACCTGGAAACAATTGAGTAGCTGCAGCACGATTGTTACCCTGCTTGCAAAAATCAAGAGGAACACAAAAAAGGGAAACAGGAATTATTAGAAGAAGCAGTACAAAGCAAACAGCACAAAGCAAAGAGCCTATAGATGTGATTTCAAGTAATTCAGTGAATTTCTATACAGTGCGTAGTTTTCAGCCTCTATAAAAAGCCAATTATTAATCCTGCAATTACCCAGGCTTATCACCACTGCCCACACATGCTGACTATGGCTTGAGTTCTAGATGATATTCTTTTCATTAGTGTGGCCAAAGGGAAATTTAATTACAGATACATCCCTTGAAGGGACATGGGAAATATATAAGGATTAACAAATTAATCCTAACACTTAATTACATTAAAATGTTTACCATTCCATATAGAAAATATTGACACTCTAGCTAACCTCCTTTTTATCTGTTCTCTCTCATATAATAGTGAAAACATTATTTTTGAAGAGGAAAAAAAGGTAGGGTTTCTTTCCTGCTAACTTATATACTGAACAGGAAGAAATAATCACGTTCGTTTATTCTGGACCCTATCAGTTCCTGACCACATTCCATAAATGCTGGCATTTGGAAGGAAACAAATTGATACACAGGTAACAGAAACCAAACTCTGTACTGATGGAGAGATAGGAAACTGTAGCTAAATGCATCCAGATAAGTCTAAATAGAGTAATGAAAAGAAACCCTGGTAGAATATTGAAAGAGAGATTCATAATTGCATCACAAACGTCTATTAATCAAGCCAACAACTAAATTCCTATTCCATAAATTGTAATCCCTGCCTATCTGACTCTTTCTCAATTTCTTTTTTCCTACCTTCTCCCTGAACTGCATATGTGCACAGGTAAGATAATGTGTGTGCTTTTTGTTGGATTTCTCAGCTGTCTAAAAATAAGTCCCAACTATATAATTTTAGAACACCCACACAAAACTTTACATATGCGTGCTATAACTTTACTATTATTGTTTTGACATTTAAGCAACAGATGCATGTTTTCCACTTTGGAAGGCAGACATCTGTTTTTACGAATTCTCTCCAGAAGCTGGAGTTTTCTTGCAGGAGCTTATTAAATCAAAGAGGCTCTATCATCTCACCGCCCCCTACTTGTGTCCCTCAATCCAAAATAATTTAAGAAACAGAAAAGAGAAACTTATGAATAAGTTTACAAGCATGAAGACTACCCTGACGTTGATTAAATAAGTCTATACAACATTCAGTCCAAAGTGATCTATGCCAGTGCAATTTACTAGTACGAAGGAAGAAGGAAGTTGAGCTCTGAGCTGTGATGTATGGAGAGTTGCCTAAGGAGACAGGCAGCCCAGAACTTCAGAAAGATTGCACAATTTCCATGAAAAATAAGTTCTCTCTGTTTTTATGAAGAAAAATGTAACTTAAAATGCATATAATCGTTTGTGTCTGGTTCTGGAGTATTGAATGCCATGGTTTAAAGAGGGAAAAATTTTCGTGAAATGTGCATAGGAGGAATTCTTTTTTTGTGAGTGGATTTGTTTCAGTTTTATTTTGGGAGGGGGTTCTGTTTTGTTTTTACTCTGAAAAGTAGACGCTGCCAGCTCCATCAAAGTGTAGTTTGCAAAACATGAGATTGCAAAGCCCTCAGAACATATCTAGTTCATCTGGAATATGTAAATATATTAACTCAGTATTCTCCAAGGGAAAAATGGTATGTTTTAGATGAATTTTGGATGTAAATTCTAAACAGGTGGACAGAACAGCAGGAGGGCAATATCAGACTTTCCGCAGGGGGCTCCCACCATATAGTTGTAGAAAATGAATCACAGGGATTGGTGGTAAAGGAAATCGGATTTGCCAAGCCGAATATTTATGTATGAAAAAAGCATGAATGCTCAGTAAATTACAGGTCAAGGATTCAAAGCTTTGCATCTGCAGCCATAATCATGCAAGAGTAACCACTAACTGTCCTTCACAAGAACCATGCACATATTTTAATTTACTTTTTCAAATCTTATGCTATAAGCGTAAGTGTTCCAATGGTGAAAAACGTTTCTTCCTACATCCGTACTACATATGCGCCTGGGAGAGAAGTTGGTTTTTAACTACAAACATTTGTGAGCTTCCTGCTGATGACACCATTTGTGACTTTGGCAGGAACAGAGATCAAATGAAAAGGTGATGAACTTTATCCCCTTCCCAGTTAAATAATAAAGAAGAGAGCAAAGGAGTCCCTGTGTCATATTCTAGCAAGGGACAAATTGTCCTGAGAATAAAAACGGATGTTATTTTTGGTGACATACTCCCAATGGGGATATAGATATTTTTTGTGGAATTTCCATTTATTGTTGGCATTCTAAAAAATGGCAGGTTTTGTTTTGTTTTTCCTAGTTGGCAATTTTCTGGAAGGTTGACAGTTTTCATTTAAAAACGCATTTAAAAATGTTCAAAACCACTGGAAGTTCAATGGTTAAATGGTCTTGGCTTACAAGACTTCTTTAAATGTGACTAATTCATCTGTGTCTCTCGGACATAAGTGAAGACAGTGTCCTCAGTGTCATTTGCCCGGTCTTCTGACAGCTGTACTGATTGTCATGGGTGTTTTGCTCTGCATTACAAGGAATATAATGATAACAATGTAATTAAGATTTACTGAGCATTTACTACTTACGACATCCTGCATTTAATGTTTTACATTCATTTTCTCACTTAATCCTCACTCTAACTCTGGAAGTTAGGTAGCATTATTATCCCCTTTACAAAATGGATGATGAAGCTGTAGTTTGAAGAAGCTAATTAAGTTGTCTGAGGTTACTCATCCTAATCTTGGTACAACCAGACTCAAAGTTAGTTTATTGATAAAGCTGACAATAAAGCTATATAAGACCTCTCAATGCAAAGTTTACCAAGTGTTCTCCAAATCAATCATTTTTATTTTCCCTAATTGCAGTTGCAGAGTTATTAGCCTTCTAAAGTTACCTCAGAAAAAATATTAAGCTCATGTTGCTTGATTTCATGTGAACTTTCTGTCAGGGAACCCAAGAAAAATATTGCTGACTTTTCCTTCTAACAGTTCCCTTGCCCCAGGATAATTACCAGGGTGATCACTTGGTACTCAGTCTTCAGCCCCTAGGTGTTTACTTCCTTTTTCTTCTTACTAGAGGCTCTCGTCTGGGCAGTTCAATGAGACAAGACCTAAGATGATCATGCACATCGTCTAATCCCAATGGCCCTCATCGAGTTGACAGCTTCTAGGGCATCCTGGCTTCAACAAAGTTCAAACTTGTAAGCCCTTCTCAACAGAACAGCACTTGATCATATCAGCTACCGAGGCAATGAGTGAGTCAGGCCACATATCCTATAATGCTCGTAGGTAGGTGGGAGTTAGACCATAGTTTGTCCTGCCTTCTAATTGAAGAGGGTCATGTATAACCTCTCTGTGGACCTCCTTAGAAGACCTCCATCAATAGATTTGATGAAAGAGGGCAAAAAATGATCTCACCACTGGGATAAAAGAGACGTTTGGGCTCAAAACATAGCCTTTACAAATATTGTGTCCTCATAAGAATTATGCCTCATTCACATGAAGTCTCAAAGTGGCTGAGAAAACTCAAAATTCTTAGACAAGTTCTAAAGAATTTGCATTAAAAACCTGCATATGGTGATTTGGCAAACACATTTAGCATGTTTTACATTAGTAACTGGTAGACACTTCAATCTGTATATCCTGTTATATCTAAATCTATATCATTATCTAGTTTTACATAGCTGTGTGTTTTATTTAGCTTTGTGCCAGTTTCCTCAGCTTATTAATAATCTTTCAAGGATTGCTCTTTTAATTTATTTAATATTACATTTGCTTATGCACTGTAATTAAATTTCCCCTTATTGTTGTTTACACATTTAAAAAATAATATATAAACAATATTAGTTTTTAAATAGTTAACCAAATCTCTAATTAGAAACTAAGAATAGGCCCTTGGAAGTGTAATGACTGAGTCAACATGCATGAATTTTAGGATTTTGAGTACATATTGACAAATTTGCCTTCTAATGAGTGGTATAATAGTGCCTAGTTTTTCTGCACCAATAGGAACATTGGGTATCATTATTTTTAAATATGTTTGATATTTTACTAGATTAAATAAAAATGGGAGGGACTACCATGTTTATATTTAGGATTTTGCCTTCCTTTTTTATAATTTAAGTTTTACAATACTCAAATTTAATACATAACTTCAAAATAACATGTTTAATGGCATTAAAATATTACTTATTTGTTTGAATATCATTCTCATATTGGATTATTTTGAATGAATACTGTAAAATGATAACAAATACTTATGTTAAGATAAAATAATCTACAATTATTTATTTCTTACTAAAACAAGTACAGAAAGTAAAAATCTTTGTGCAAAATATAAAATATCTCCTATCCTTTTTAAGAAATTTTCTTTTCCTTAGACTGTCATTGTCCATTTCATTTCTTTTCTGTATTTTTTTCTTGAGGTATGCAGAACTCATTCTGCTAGAGTTATTAATGTGTCAGCATTTCTATCCTTTTTGAGAGATTTATAAATCAGCCATAAAAAAAAATATGATGCTGGTATAAACTTGGCATATATTCTTAGCCCAGAAGCATTATTTTTTTCACAGTTTTTAAATGAAATGGTTTGGCTTCTATGAACCTACAAAGGGGCAACATCTAAATGTTTTCTGACTCTATATATGTTATACCATTTTCCTAAAAAGATCTGTTCAACAAAAAGGAATGGAAAATTCAGAGACAGTTCAAGATAAGAGCTTCAGGGAAGTCATTACAAGTTTGCCCTGTCAAAGATTCCTGTGTTAATAGCTTCACGTATACATCAATGCATACATAATAATAACTTTAGAACTTGTTCGATTTCTACTTAGGCAGCAATCTAAAGAAAGTATGGAAAAACATATTCAAGAGAGAACAAGCAGCACCCAAACTGAGGTATTTATTTCAACATTATAACTGTTGAAATTCTTTCTCATCTACATTTTTCTAACTAAAGCTCTCTCAATATAGCTAATAGAAGACAACATAGCAGAAGTGGCAGCATGTTACTGAAAAAGAACAATACATGTAGCTCATTCATACATCAGCTCAACACCTACAGAGAAGTCTCTGCACCATGTCCTGGTTCCTGGGGCCAGGGTAGGAGGATATGGAGACAAAGGAAAAGAAGGGTTTTATTATTGTTGTTGTTGAACACCTTTTAAACTTCAGAAAAAGACTGAGGCATGTTTTATTTTATCATCCTAAAATGCAAAAGCATTACTCAAATAAATATTGAGAAAAAATTTCTTATATTCAATTTTTCTATAATAGTCTCATTTATAAAGCTTTCATTGAAGTATTAACCACATAATCATTGAAAGCAATTACAAAGCATTAAAATATGTATTTTCCATTCCTCTTTTTTCCTTACTTGTAAGACAAACATTGCCCAAATAGGAATAACTGAAGAGAAATTTTATAGTCTTACCACATAGCTGATTATCAAAAGTTGGTGATAATAAAGTAAATCTGCAGTATTTGTTTGAAGAAATTCAAATTTGTATCCTCTAAACCTTACAGTTCAAAGGAGAAACTGGGGTGAATGTAATTAATAATCATTCCCTAAGGGAACACTTTCTCAATGAAATATTTAGTGTTATATAAGAAAATCACCAAAGGGTTTCTTGAAACAGTTCATTGACCTCACAGATATTATATTTCACTTCTAAAGAACACCAGTTTAGTTTACCCAGAGTATGCTCCAAGAAATATCTAATTTTGTATTCCTGCTCCAGAAAATGTCCCCCCTGTTAAAATATAGGAAATGAAGAGGAAATCTTTGATGGAGGGTAATATCATCTAAATGCAGAAGGAAAAAAGTTTCCTAGTATAATAAAATACTGCCCAGTTCTTTGTATTTCAGAGGATAGATAAGATATTTCACATCTTTATACAGATGGTTTTTGACTTGTTCTCATTTCATAATGAGTCAATCATTTCCAAATCACAGGATTCTATTCCCTGACCAAAAATTATTCATCATCAAAATCCCATAGTTGATTCTATAATATATAATACACTGTACATAAATCATTTTAGAGGGCTATATGAAAATAATTCTGATATAATATTTAATTCATTGCTGTTATGATCTATAAAATTTCTGACAAATAAAAGAACTTCAACAGCATACTCATCCTATCAGATATTTTTTCCTCTCTCTACTTATTTCTTCATAACAGAAACACTCAGGTCTACACTAAAAGAAATTAACTCATGTTTTATCTATCTTTAGATCTGATATCAAGACTCTTTGGTCTACATACCACTTCAACTTTCTGGGCTGCGAATGAGAAAATTATATTCAATGTCTTCCAATGTCAATTTATCAGCTAGTTTATGAAAGATAAGAGAACTAATATTTATGCTGATAATATACAAAACTTTATACATATGATATCTAATTTAAAGGAGAGAGAAGGCAAGGTAGCAAGAGTGGGGATGATGGACATTTGGACTATTTCTTCATGTAACTTGTGCCTTGACCACTTCCGTTCAATGGTGGAATGCTGTTGTGCACGCCCAGCTTTATGGCTTGGTGGGTCAGACAACCATCACTTCATGGGGAATAACTCAGGCTGTATGGTTACTTGGTGCTCCAAGTTTCAATGTTCAGTTTCTAATAAAACCCAATAGCAGGCCAAGGGCTATTTCTCAAAAGGGGAATAGTTTATACAGAGGAAGACAGGCCTTTGTTCGAAATTTCTGAGGGTCTGCACTGTGATTCACCTCTAGAGACTTGCCAAAGGCTCCAAACAGCATCCTTATCTGACTCTGACACTCTAAGCACTATTGAATCTGCTGGATCACGTGACCCAAGTGTTAGAGCAGCTTGCTTAGCAGTCTGGACCTGTTGTAGAGCCTTCTCTTGTCCTAGTCCTCACTCAAAGCTAGCAGCTTTTTGGGTCTCTTGGCAAATGAGCTGGAATAATACATGCAAATAAGGAATATATTTCTTCCCAAATCCAAAAGACCCACTAGGTTTTGTGCCTTTTTTTTTTTTTTGTACCTACAATCACACTGCTAAAAAATAGAATCATTCCTTTGTTTAAGAAGAGGAAACTGGTAAATTCCCATCAACAGATGAATGAATAAAGAAGATGTAATATATATGTGTATATATATATATATATATATATATATATATATATAATGGAATATTACTCAGCCTTCAAAAATGAAATAATGCCATTTGCAGCAACCTAGAGATTATCATACTATTCAGAGTAAGTCAGAAAGAGAAAGGCAAATACCATATGATATCACTTATATGTGGAATCTAAAATATGATACAAATCAACATATCTATGAAACAAAAACAGACTCACAGTTATAGAGAACAGCCATGTGGTTGCCAAAGGGGAGGGAAGGAATGGGAGTTTGGGATTAGCAGAGACAAGCTATTATATATAGGATAGAAAAACAACAAGGTCATACTGTATAGCACAGGGACCTATATTCAACATTCTGTGACAAACCGTAATGGAAAAGAATATGAAAATATATATATATATGCATATGTTTATGTATAACTGAGTCACTTTGCTGTAGAGAAGAAATTAACACAATATTGTAAATGAACTATACTTCAATAAAATTTTAAAAATAATAAAAAAACTTTAAAAAGAAGAGGAAACTGGATTTTAGAGGGTTTAAGTAACATTTCCTGGGTCACATAGATAGGAAAGAACAGAACTAAAGTTTGAACAAACGGGACATTTTCTTTGTTTGAAAGAATGTGTTCTTTAAATTATATAATACTCTTCTAATCAAGAGGTGGGATCTATGTATCCTTTTTGAAACTGAGAAGAGAAGAGATAAAGGTTGGTAAGCTTATGTAATCATCCAGTCAAGATTATGTGTGAGCCTTATCTAGGACAGTAACCTTAGAAATGGAAAGGAGGTGTTATATCTGAGAAATTTTTATGATATAAAACTCTCAAGAAGCATAGAGTTTGATGGTGAGAGGCTTGAAGATAGGAATCTACAATGAAATCAGAGTGTAATAGAGTTATAATACAGTACAAATATTATGCTTTGGAACGTATAGCAGAACTTTGGGTGCATTACCTAAATCCCCTTTCCAAACTGCAAATGGTGCCCATGCTGCCTGAAGACTTTCTCATAGCACTTCTGCAAAGCAGACTTGAAATAGCCAAAAGTTAATGCTGCTAAGAGCAGCCCTTGGCCAATAATACATGAGAGTTCCAGAATAAACACTGAAGCATCCTCATGACTTGTGTGTGATAATGCTTAGAAGTCCTCTTTATCAATCTCCCAAAATTCCTAGAGGAATTGAGCACCAGTTGCCCACAGTGGTGACCGATTACTTAACATATCCTCTTCTCCCTTCCCCAGCCCCTGTGAGTGATTTCTGGATCCCCTTCCTATAAATTACTTTCACTCCTTGCCTCAGAATCATCTTTTGAAAATTTGAATAAATGCATAACAGGAAAAGATTGAATTAGTAATTTTAAGACTTCCCACAAAAAGAAGTTCAAACACAGATGACTTCCTTGGTAAATTCTACCAGATATTTAAAGAAGAATTGATACCTAATTTTATGAACTCTTCCAAAAACTAGAAGAGGAAGGAACCCTTCTCAATTCATTCTATGAGGTCAGTATTACCATCATACCAAAACCAAAGACATCACCAGGAAAAGAAACTATAACGTCCCCTATGAATATTACATAAAAAATTCTCAACAAAACACTGCAAACCAAATCCAGCAACATATAAAAAGGAACATAGACCAGGAAAAATTGAGATTTATCCCAGGAATGCAAGGCTGTCTTAACTTTCAAAAATCAATCAGTGTAATACACCGTATTAATAGAATGAAGGACAGAAAACCACATGGTCATTTCAATAGATGTGGAGAAAGCATTTGACAAAATCTACTCCGTTCAAGAGAAAATTCTTAACAAACTTGCGATAGAAATGACCTGTGGCAGCCTGTTAAAAGACATCTACCAAAAGACCCACACTACAGTGAAGACTGGATGCTTTCACCTTGAAATCAGAACAAGATAAGGATATCCAGACTCTTTAACTTACATTGTACTGGAGGTCCTAGCTGGGGCAAAAAAGGTCTAGGCAGTGACTTTTAGTGGATGCGGAATTTCTATTGGGGGTGATAAAGTGTTCTAAAATTAGATAGTGATGATGACTGCATAGCACTGTGAACATATTAAACACCACAGAATTGTACTCTTTAAGAGGGTAAGGTTTATTATATGTAGAATATATCTCCACAAAGCTGTTATTAAAAAGAAAGAAATGCATGTGACAAAATTCAGCACCTCATTTTTTATTTTGAAAATCTCTCAGCAAATTAAAAAATTCCTCTACCTGAGAAAAGCATTCTTGAAGGAATTTCAGCTAACACCATAATTACATATCTAATATTAAAATATTGAGTATTTTTCCTGTAAGTTTGGGGACAAGCAAGGATGATCTCTGCCACACTTCTATTCAACAATGCACTGGAAGTAAATTCTCCTTATTCATGTATAATATGATACTATTACATATAAAATTGTAAGAAATCTACAATAAAGTTACCAAAAATAAAAAAGGAATCTAGCAAGGCATTCCAAAAAACAATTGTATTTCCATATACATGCAGCATAAATTTTAAAAATGAAATTTGAGGGCTTCCCTGGTGGTGCAGTGGTTGAGAGTCTGCCTGCCGATGCAGGGGACACGGGTTCACGCCCCGGTCCGGGAAGATCCCACATGCCGCGGAGCGGCTGGGCCCGTGAGCCATGGCCGCTGAGCCTGCACGTCCGGAGCCTGTGCTCCGTGATGGGAGAGGCCACAACAGTGAGAGGCCCACGTACTGAAAAAAAAAAAAAAGAAAAAAAAATTTGAGAAATACCATTTACAATAGCATCAAAATCATAAAATATTTAGGAACAAATTTAACAAGATATGGAGAAGATGTCTGTACTTAAAATTACAGAATGCTATTTACAGAAATTAAAGATCAAAATAAATGGAAAGATATGCCATACTCACAATTTGGAAAATGAAATATGATTAAAGATGTCAATTCTTCCCAATTTAGTTTATACTTTTAATGCCATTCCAATCAATATCCATGTCTTTGTAGAAATTGGCGCACTGATTCTATAATTCATATGGACATGCCAATGACCAAGAATAGTCAGAATACATTTAAAAAGAAAGACATAGTTGGAGAACTAACCCTGCCTAAATTCAAGACTCACTATAATGCTACAATAATATGCCAGTGTGGTATGGACATAAGGACAAGCAAATAGGTCAAAGGAATGATATACAGTCTGTAAAGAGAACTATACAATTTGTTTTTGGTAAACATGCCCAAATAACTTATTAGAGAAAGAAAAATCTTTTCAACAAATGTTGCTTGAATGAGTAGATAAATATACAGGGGAAATATACACCAAGATACTGCCCATAAAAATCAATTTGAAATGGCTCATAAACTTTAAATTCTAAAACTATAAAATTTCTCTAGAAGAAAATATAGGAGAATAGCTTTGCAACCGGCCGGTCAGTAATTTTTTTTTTTTTTAAAGGACATCAAAAGTAAGAAAGAAAACAGTGATAAAATATTTTCATCAAAATTTAAAAAAATCTTAGCCAAAAATACCAGTAGGGAAAAATGAATAAGCAAGCTACACACTGGGAGACAATATTCACAGTACATATATCTGTAAAGGACTTTTATACAAAATATTTGAGTCAATACTAGAATACCATCAATAGTAAAGATAAGCAACCCAAAAAAATATATAGATAAAATTTTGAGCAGATATTTCACAGAAGAATATAAAAAATGATTAATATCACATGAGGAAGCTATAAATATTAGGGAAGGGCAACCAAAACACAAAATACCACTTTACTCCTACTAGAATAGCTAAAATTTAGATTTGCAACAGCAAATGTTGAGAAGAATATACTGAAACTTGGACTTTCCCATATTACTGGTGGGAATGTCAAATAATACAGCTACTTTAGAGAACTGGCAATTCCTTATCAAGTTTACTATATACCTCTTCTGTGGCCTGGCCATGCTACTTCTGAAATAATGAAAATATAAGTCCATAAAACAAGATATTTACTAGAATGTTTAGGGCAGCTTTATTCACAATAGCCAAAACCCACAAACAGCTGCAAGTTCCAAAAGAATAGATAAAGAAATTGTGATGTATTCTTGCAGTGGAACACTGGTCATCAATAAAATCAAATGAACTGTTAATACATCCATTATTACAGGTTAGGTCTGTTAGGAAGCAAATACCGAGGAGGTAGGACTACAGAAAAGTATTAGAATCTAATATCGGATGAAAGAGAGGAGAGAAAGCTTGATTGGTCAGGACCCCTTAGGCCTTTGTAGTCCTGATGTTTCTGCCAGCTCAAGGGAGAGCTTGCAAACAAAGACTTCCCATAAGAGGGGCTCAGCATTGGTATAAATGACATATACCAAGACTTTGCCCTTTGGAGACCGCCTAAATTACAGCATGACTTCACTGACGTCTGCCTTGATTTGCCACTGGATAAGACCTGCTTTTAAGGAAAGTGTAACTTACACAGAGAGTTGAAGTGGCCCTTGACGAAGCCAATAGATAGAGTGTATCAGCCAACCATAAGTCTTGCAGCTGGGCAGCGAGTTCTTCCTTGAAGGGGAATCAGAGCAGAACGTTCTACTACACTCAACAATATGGGTGAATCTGAACCTCATAATTTGAATAAACAAAATTAGACCCAAAACAGAATATACTATATAACTCTTTTCATATGAAATTCAAAATCAGGCATAGAGAGATCAGAATAGTGCTTGTCTTTGGGAGTGTGAGAATTGACTGGAACAGGGCATGAAGGAACATTCTGGGGTGATGAAAAATTTTTATATATAATCAATGTCCTGGATAAATCAGTATATTTGTCAAAAGGCATCCAGTTTTATGCTTAGAGCTGTGAATTCCTCATTAACTTTAAAAATCACTGTAGTTAACCACAGTTCCTCCTTCTTACTATAAATACAAAAGATAGAGGCACCTAAAACTTTAAAAAAACACCAAAATTTCCTATAATTCTCTACTCATTTATATTAGCCAACTGCTAATTAGCCATTAGGATGACTGTGTTTGAGCACAGACAGTTGAATCTTGCCTGGGGTTTAACTGAGCGTGTGTGTGTGTGTGTGTGTGTGTGTGTGTGTGTGTGTGTGTGTGTTTGCGTGCGTATGTGTGTTTTCTAGGTGACTACTCTTGTATAGTTGTATGTATATAGACATACCTAAGGTCTACATTACTTATCAGTTATACATTCAAAATAACTTCAAGTATGTCTACAGAGAAAATATGGAAAAAAAGCTTATTTTGAGGTCTACATCAACACACAGTGAGGTGGTCACACACATGTGCATGTACATTCAAATTAACTCCATACTCAAGTTATTTTTATAGAAATAACACAAGCTTTGGGTTCAGTGTAAAAGAGCAGCTCTGCTGCATTCTTCCTCACCTTCCTGTTTTTTTCAGGAAAGGAAAATATTTCCATCCATTTGTTCTTATTTGTCTTAAAATTTGTGAATAATGTGCATATATTACCGTTGATTGATTCTGTATTTTGAATATTACCTAATGACTTGCTATTATGGTAGATACAGATTTAATCCTCTTACACCAGTATTCCCATCCTTTTTATTTTTTTCCCACTTGCCACTCTAATGTAATCTTTATATTAAATAATTATCAATGTTCATACTATCTTGAATATATAAAAATAATACACTGTCAAGTAACTTATATTTATTTTTCTCCTCTATACGATTAGCAGTTTCTCCTGCTGTTAAAAATTGCCTTGTTTTTTGGTTGGTATACTTATTTCTGTAGTAATTCATCTATAATTTTCAACAGCCATTAAATGCAATTTTTCATGTCTTCAGATATTTTATAGAATTTATCACTTTAATTTACTTGAAGACCTCTCATCCCTGAATTCTTACATCTTTCTGCTCCAATATGAATTGATTGTTCTTTTGGTCTACTGCATAGCTCTTGTCCTGAAATTTCTCTTCTCAGTCATCATTTGCCTATCTTTTGTGTTGGATCCCAAGATTCTTTGATCTTATGTCTTGTCCCTTCTTATTTAACTTTCTCAATTTGGTAAATTCTTGATTGAGTGTGCAAAAATGGCCTTTTTTTGGAGAAATGTCTTTTTGTATCATCACACTGGATTGATAATTTTCCCCAGTATTGAATTCTACAATGAAACTAAGTTTCCCTAGGAATTTGAAATCTTTACTCATTTTGTCTTCTAACTGCCAATATTTCTTTTGAGAGTCTCCTGACTTTGTATGAAAACTTTGTATGAGAACTTTCTTATTTTTCTTCTCTCTACAAGTTTTGAGCTCTTCCCTTAATCCCTTTGATTATGAAAATTTAATGATGATTGTGCAATTTAATCATCATTGTTTTAACACATTTATTGTAATACTAATTTGATAATTTTCTTCAATCTCTTTTCCCTATTTTCTCTTTCTGAAATTTATCAGTCAGACATTTGACCTCCTAAATCGAATCCCTAATCATTTAAAAAACATTGTTTTCTCCTGTTGTCTGTCTCTTGATCTTTTTGCATTACTCCCTGCAATATTTCCTTAACTTTTATCTCTCATTTTCCCCCCTCGAATTAAATTTTGTATATTTTATTTCAACAATATGATAGAAATTGTCTGATAGGAACATCCATGTGTTTTGATTAAGAGCCCTACTAACTTATATCCATCTACCCCTATATATTTCCTTCTCTTCTGTTATAATGAAAGAATTGTCTGTGTTCACATCTAAGGCAATATTGTTACTTCATTTATTTATTCATGTTTTCATTCATTATTTGTGCATATGTCTGTTTAACAAACAGTTATTGTATATCTATTATATGCCTGTTACCCAGGTTTATTTTAGGTGGGACAACAAAATATACGAAAAATATATTGCCTTCGTAGAGTCTTATTTGAAGGGCTAAGACAATAAACAAAAAATTACACTAGATAGTGCATTAGAACACTATAACTCCAGTCTTTTTCACCCTTTGAAGGATTTTGCTCTTGCAACCAATCCCCTCATCTCTTGTATCATCAACCTCAGTAGCTACTGAAAATTTTCTATCAGGAAATAAACACTCTATTACATATCCCATCTTAAAAAATGTTCTTATGCTTCCATGCCCCCCTTGACACATTTCTCTGCTCTCCTTTAGAACAATACCCCTAGAATTTGTTGCCTCTACTCACTACCATCACTTTCCCACTTCCTCACTTCTTGTTCACTCCTCACACTATCAAACTGTATTACCAAGGCCACCCTGTTGCCAAGACTAATAGACAATTCCGAATCCTGCCATCACCTCAACTTGGCATTAGAAACAGTTGATCGCTTTTTCCTTTTTTAATACTTTTTTCACTGGACTTTCAGAATACTGTCTTTATTTCCTCCAATCTCATCAGCAGGCCCTTCTTAGTTTCAATTTCTGGCTAAACCTCTAAACACTGGTATGACCATTTATATACAGCCTTAGCTTACTTTTCCCAGCCCACTTCTCCAAACTAGGTGAACCCATCCAGTTGCATATCTAAATGCCATTCATATAACGATGAACTCCAAACCCACATAACCAGGTGCCTATTTTTAATACTTTCACTAGGATAACAGTGAATGTTAATAGCTAACAATAATTGAGCACTTTTTATGAGCTGGAAACTGCTCTAAGAAAAGTTAGGATATGAGTTAATACATTTGATTTCCCAACAACTAATTTTACAAATGATGAAGTTAAAGCTCAGACTGCTTAATTCAGTTCTTCATATTATACAGACAATAAATGATTTAACCAAATTTATACCTAAAGAGTTTGACTCTACCTGCCTATGTTCTTACTGACTACACTATATTTCTTCTGGCTAATTAACAGCTGGCATTTCAGACTAAATACAGGAAGTCATTTAGTTTAAATCAGATTTGTTTCTAGTAGGAACCAGTGCAATATGTATGTGTGTTTATATGTAAATACACAAACCATATTTAAAGATTATACAGATATACAGTCAGGATAAAAATGAGGTAGCAGTTGATTTTCAAGAGAGTCAACAAATATATACTCTCCTATATAATATATATATATATATATATTTTTTTTTTTTACCTGTTTTCTGCTTTCATTCAGCTGTAAATGTGGTCACAATAAGCATTAATGTTAAGGAACTGGGAGGGAGGAAAATCTACAGCCTGTGGTAGAGGTGGAAGAAATATTTATAAATATGAAGGTAAAAACTTGTTATATGTGTAAATGAAATTGATAATCAAACATAGATTAACTATTTCTACCAGCTTATTGCTAAATGGAATTGAAGTCGACAAAAATAGGCTGCAAGTATTTCTACAGGATAAATAAATGTTTCTTACTTCACGTGACATTTACTATTGATTTCATAAAATGTGGAATGATATCATAACCGAAATAGTAATAGACTGTATCAATACCTGGAAGCAGCACAAATTGAGTACAAACAACATGAAAAGAGAGAGACACCAGTTCACTTAGTCAATAAAGATCACAGCTTTCCAGATCATGCTTGAATTGCTGTTATTAATCACACTCCCCACTTACAGCAGACAATATTGTGCAGCTGATGATTGATAATCATCTTGGACATAATGTTATGTCTTCCGTGAACTAGGAAGACTTGGGCCCTGCAGTTAAGATCTCACAGATTGTCAGAATCCACAATTCAATACCTTCTCAAATAAGTTACTTTTTATTGTTATTATTGAATGTATTGAAAGAAGACAACTGAAGAGCAATTCTTTAGATTTTTTAGGTAAGGTGAATTTGTGACACATTGATCATGAACAAAAAAGTTATTAGAAGCAATTATTCTATAATAAAAATTGAGTGCACATAATGTGGTTATAGCACAAACATCTGCCACTCACACAGACATCATTCTGTAAACCCATCTAACTAACTCTATTTTCCTTTCTGATTGTATCAGAGTAACTTGCATTCTCACAGTGATTTGAATGACAGGTGTCCACCCTGCACGGTTTCACAGTGATTTGAGTGACAGGCATCCACCCTGGTGCAGGGTGATACATACCTTCGTTTTGTTTATGGGAATCATGCCTCCTTGAAAAATGTAAATTTTCAAATTGTTTTTTATTGAAAAAATGTATACAAGGAAGCAATGTTTTCATCTTCACTGCTTAAAAAGTCAAAGTTATTATAGTCTCCAGCTTTCATAAAAATTTTACTAACTTTTTAAATTGATTTTTTGGTTTTGTAATGAAAAAAAGCATGAATTATTTAATAGCTCCAGACAGGTTTTCTTTTAAAATATATATATTAAAAACATGCAGTACAATGTAAAAGAAAATATACAAGAAAAAGCATAACACTCACTACACTTATAAGAGGTTAACATCCTCACCTCTACCTCCACAAAAACAGCCAAAATCATTTTTAAATTTTAAATTTTAAATTATGTTGGCACCAGGTTTATTACATGTCATATACACCTGTAGTAAATATCTGTTATGCAACCCTTATTTGAATGTTAGCATGTTAGATTTGGAAGGGACTTTTGAGGACACCTCGTTTGATCCTGGAAGCAACATAGAAATTTCCTCAATGGTACTCCTGGAAGAAGGTCTTCTAGCATTTGCTCAAACACTGACCTTGAGAGGAAACATATCACTTCATAAAGCAGTATTCTGTGTTAGAAATTTTCATTTTGTAGGAAGATTTGCTCATATTAAGCCAACATCTATCTTGCCTTCATTCACAGAAAGGCCCCCCAAAGCTACAGAGCGCAACAAAATATCTTATGACAGAGACCCCTAAAATGTGTGTAATTATGTAAAATTTTACTTTGATGCTGAAGTGTAATCAATTGTGTGAATTCTTCATATAAATATCAAATTGAAAACTGTTAACAAACAGGAATGTTAATATCATTTTTTTTTAAATAATGGCAGTGTCCTTATATACTGAAATTGTTTTTATCAGAAAAAATCAGTTCCCAATTTTGACAAGACAAAAAGAATAAAACACAAATGGGAAGAAAATGCATGAGGATTTGGATTTCTGCACTTTTCTTGGTTCTCATTTGACCATACCTTCATTCCCTCACAATGTAGCAAATGTAATGGGTCATATATCAAACACTAGAAACAGCTTTCCACCACCAGAGCTGCCATATAGGCAAAATGCTGTCCCTTGCCAATAAACTCATGCTTTCTCTTCAGTTATATAAATCTGTAAGTTGGCTTTAAACATTAGGTGTTTATTTACCAAGCAGTAAATTAACTTGTGAGTAGGAGAGAGAATTTTAAAAAAGAAAACAATGCATACAGATTCCAACAGACTTGCATCCCTGTGTCACTGTGCTATGCTAAAAAGAAACAAAGATCTCTTGCTTTTTAAAAAAATGTTTAAATCCAGTGGTCTCAAGGACATCTTGGCCTTCATGACTATATTTTTGTCTTTGAATACCTGGTCTTCTCTGAATGTAGTTATTAATCAGGAAAATATTCCAATGGATCACTTGAAAGAGAAGGTAGGAATTTAGAATTTAGCCCAACGGTGTCATTTTAATGTTGATTAAGCTGAGAAGTCCTAGGTAAACTACAGTCCTCCTGATTCAGAATTCTGACTGTTTGAACAATGTAGACAAAACAACCAGGAGGTTCACTAAAAATTTTGCTGAGTCATGTATTTTGTAACTTTTTGTAGCCAAATCCATGTTATCTCAAGGAAAAAGGGCAAATATTGACACATTTCTCATATAAAATGTTCTCTCCATTTTAAGTTAGGAGGAAGGGGATGCTAAGTAGGGAAAAGGTTAAGACCTACCTATTCCTCTGTCGGGCTTGGATAATGAAAAAATGGTATATTATATATTTTTAAGAGAACTTACATTTTTCTGGCTTTATTGGGTAGCAGAAAGAAGCTAATCCTCTCAAACCTTGTCATTTCTACTCAAAATCTTAAAATATTTATACTTGTTTAATTAAGTGAATTTTGAAGGAAGAGCATAAGTGAAGGAAAAATAGCTCAGTAGAGGTAAAAATGAAGGTTTTGCTTTCTTATAGGAAAATGATACAATATAAAACATGGAGACGATTTATTTTGTTATAGTTGTAGAAATGAATAAAGTATACAGGGCGCCAAGAACATCAGATATGGACACAAAAGCTGTGGTCTAGAGCCCTGAATAGAAAATAAGTAAATTTGCCATTGACATAGTAGGCAAGAAGGATGAGGCGTTTTTTTGTTTTGGTTTTTGTTTTAATTTCTCATCACGTTGGTGTTTTTCTTATAAAACTCCAAGACTATAAACTATATAACATTGAACTCAATTTTGTTTTCCTTTTTGTTATACATCTCAAATTCTATACAGTGTTGAGATGTATAAATCACACATCCTAGGCCAGAAAAAGAATGCATTAGATTCATCTTGATAAAAGTAAAAACATGTTGAAAAGATGCCGCTCATTTTTTGCTTAAAAAAGTAGTTTTTTTGTTTTGTTTTGTTTTTGTTTTTCCTGAGAACCCTTTTCTTATAAATGGAAGACATACCAGCTCCATACCAGCTAATTGTTACTTCAAAGTCATTCTAGTTACCTAAAGGCAAGTTCTACCTCTCTGCATTAGATCTGGGTGCTTTTAAATGATTCAGAAAAGTCTGACATATGGTAAGGTGACTAACCTTTCTGGTTTGTCAAGGACCAAAGGGTTTCATGGGATATAGAATTTACAATGTTAAAGTTGAGAGGGCTCTGGACAAACTGGGACAGCTGGTCACTTTGGTGTATCCACAATTACCAGGAAATCTCTAAGTATAACCCATACATATCAGTGTCAGAAAAGAATGAAAGATACTATCCCATTACCTGAAAGGCACCAAATTGATGATTTTCTATCTTCTTTCATAGATGAAATAGAATGAAGATTAATTATTAGAAAAATGGGAGCTACCTTAGTGAAAGTGGTTTTTTATATTACTTTTAATGGGTGGTGTTCCTGTTAGTACTCCATTTAAAAAATTATTATCCTTTCATAATGATGGGTTTTTTTGAAGGAAAATAAATACTGCTTCCCTCTACATGGAGAATTAATTAAGGGAATTCTAGAGCCAACCTACCCATTACGATGCAGTTTGTTAGTTCAGAAAACAATAGCTTAAGGGGATAAAGCATAAAAATAGAAGGAAAAATAAAAAGTACAAAGGTTGAATTCAGTGAGAGTAGGTAGCTGCAGAAACACTGTGAATTATGTAGAGCACTTAGAATATTTGTCGACTGAGAGAAGAAAGGTTTTAACGGTAACAAAGAGAAGGAAAGTGAAAAATATATAAGGATGAGTGCGAAGGAATATAGTAACTCCCATAAAATTTGAGAGCTAAGATAAGCGAGAGTGCAGGAAGAAAGGCTGTTTATGATAGTTTACGGGGGGAAAAAGCAAAGAATTAGTAAAAATAGAAATAATTTGGCACTTAGTCACTGTAAATAGAGGTCTGTAGATCTGAAGTCCCTGAAATATATGAAGTATAGTTCAGAAGAGATTTTTTTTTTTAATGGCAGTGGACCAAGAAAACAGACGTGTTTGTTAGGAAAGTGCAGGTTTTAGGGAATAGACACATGCTCTCTTCATAGGTGATATTATCCAGTCTCTTGGCTTTAAATATCATCTATATGCTGATAATGACCACATTTTCATCTAC
This sequence comes from Aethalodelphis obliquidens, assembly GCF_003676395.1. NCBI lineage: Eukaryota > Metazoa > Chordata > Mammalia > Artiodactyla > Delphinidae > Aethalodelphis > Aethalodelphis obliquidens. Next base: position 15,855,155 of record NW_020837957.1, on the reverse strand, counting down.
AGAATAGACCACTACCTTCCTCTCCATACCTGGCTCAAAATGACTATTTGATCTTAACAACATTGTCCAGTGTCCATTCCCATGAGCCTAGCCTCCTCCCACCGTTTTCCATCTTCTTTAAACCTTCAGGTACTAAGGACTAGAGCAGAACAGAGAATGCCAAAGAATCTCAAACAGTTATCAAAAATTTTATAATCTAGCCATCGTTTTGTTCAAAATTAAGTATCCCTTCCCTGCCATCATGGAAGCTGATTCATTTTTTATGTCTTAACTGTTTAATAATCTCAGCTGATTGATTTATTGATATACAATTAAAATGTTCTTTTATGATTACTGACTATAACAATCTAAGGGAAGAGATTATTTCATATTATAGGTTGTCAGACATTTACAGGTATTATTGGGTTTTATTTTCACATTGATAAAAATAATTATCCCCGTTTTGCAAATAACTAATCTTGAAACTTAGAGAAGTAACTAGCCCAAAGCCACAGAGCCTGCATGTGATAAAGCTAATACCACCTCAATGAATTTTTTAACAATCTATTGTAAAATATACCTTACTACCTAAAAAGAGTAAAAAAGCATAATTTATAGAAAAAAAAATCCAGCAAACAAAAATTAATTAAGAAAACACTTGTGTATGTGGACCCATCACTCAGGCTGATACTTCTCTTGTTATTTACAGTTTATAACAATTATGTATCCACAAAGAATGCATTGTTTAATTTTGAATGTTTTTGAAATATACTTTTACAGAATCATGCTGTGTGTACATTCCTCTATGACTTGTTTCTCTGCCTCAATATCACATTTTTGGAGATTCATTAATGTTTATTCCTATAGTTGTTAAATTATTAATTTTCACTGCTGTATAATATTCTGTTTTATGATAGTTTACAGTATATCCATTTTGCTATTGATGTGAATTTGGATCTTTTCAACTTTGGGGTTATTAAAAGCAGTTTTGCTATAAACATTCTGCACATGTCTCCCTGTGAACATGTGAAGTGAAAGAGTTTCTCAGGGTATATACCTAAGAATGAAATTGTTAGGTCTTAGAGAATGTGCATGTTGAACTCCTCTAGGTAATGCCAAATTGTTTTTTTATAATTGTTCTAATTAGCATTCTCCTCAGTGGTAGATGCGTTTTTTTTTTTTTTTTTTCGTTACGCGGGCCTCTCACTGCTGTGGCCTCTCCCGTTGCGGAGCACAGGCTCCGGACGCGCAGGCTCAGCGGCCATGGCTCATGGGCCTAGCTGCTCCGCAGCATGTGGGATCTTCCCAGACTGGGGCACGAACCCGTGTCCCCTGCATCGGCAGGCGGACTCTCAACCACTGTGCCACCAGGGAAGCCCAGTATGGTTTTTAATAATAGCCTCCCAAAGATGTCTATATCTTAATCACTGGAACCTGTAAATAAGTTAGCTTACATGACAAAAAGAACTTGCAAAGGTAGGTAAGCTAAGAACCTTGAGATAGGGAGATTATTCTGTTATCCAAGTGAATCCAGTAAAAATAAAATGGCCCTTAAAAGTAGAAGAGGGAGTCAGAGGAGTCAGTCAAAGTGATTCAACATGATAAGGATTCAACCTACTTTTGCTGGTTTTGAAGATGGAGGAGGAGCCATGAGCCAAGGAATTCAGCCTCTAGAAGCTGGAAAAGGAAATGAAACAGATTCTGCCCTAGAGCCTCCAGAAGAGAAGGCAGCCCTACCAACACCTAGATTTTAGGCCAGTAAGAGCCAGTTTGGAGTTCTACCCCACAGAACCGTAAGATAATAAAATTATGTCATTTTAAGTGTGTGATAGTTTGCTATAGCTGTGATAGAAGACTAATAAGATGAACAAACCTTTCTGTTTTACTTTATCATCACCAATGCTTTCATTTGTCAGTCTTGGCCAGTTTGCTGGGTGTGAAATGGCATCCCACTGTGGTTTGATTGTGCATTTATATGGAGAGAGAGAGAGGCTTGTTTGAATTCCTTGGCTCATGGCCCTACCCTTCATCTTCAAAACCAGTGATATACATTCACCTTATCACTTACTACCATCTAACATATTTTATATTTTAATTATTTTGTTGTTTATGTTTTTCCTCTTTTCCACTTGAATGTAAGCTCCATAAAGTTAAGGATTTTCTACTGTTTTGTTCACTGCTGAATACTTGATACATAGTAGGTGCTCAATAACTATTTACTGAATAAATCAGTGAACAAATTTGGGCCTCGTTCCATGTGTACCTCTTGAGTTCTGACTGTGAAAGTTGCACATTTTCTGTGAGGCATAGGGTAAACATGGGTTCCTCTAGAGAGGATTTACATTTTCTCCTGCCAGGTGACTCCAGACACTACCATTCTGAGATCACTTTAGCATCTTTGACCAGTTTCTTCAAATATATTCTTGATATTTCAGATACTGTAAATATAGTTTGTACAAATCTATAAGGTCCTGCTTGTTTTTTATAATTTTTTCATATACTTTTGATACTCAATACCAAGATTCACGTTGTTCATAGTCCAGGTGAGATGGGGGTGAGGGATGCATATTTCTTATTCACCAGTATACTGAAGAATTGGCATAGTTCTACAGTAACAAGTCTGAGCTTTAGAGTCAAAGATCTTTGTTGGGCAAATAACTTAAATTTTCTGAACACTGGTCTCCTCATCTGGTAAATGGGTTAGGTAGTATTATTGTCAAGATTTGAGGTGAGAATTAAACAGGAAAATATGCATAAAGCACCTGGCAGCAACATGCATATAATGTCCCCAAAATATTAATTCTTCTCCATTTTTCCTCTTGATTCTGAAGCCATCTTGAAAAAAGATTGAAACTTCTGGAATGAAATGTATGTCTTTACTTATGGATTTTTTTTACATTAAGAATGATATTAAATTTTAAGGATTCTCACAAACATTTTCTTCAGTAAAATACAATATCTTGTTTTCACTAAATGAAAGCTTTAAAAGGTCCCTTTAGTCTTCTTGAATATCCAACTTAACAGTTTTTAAGAATTTAATATAAATGAATCAGAAGTGAGCATATTAAATTTTCTTTGAAATACACCAAACATTTAGAGCTAACATTAAATATCAAAGACAAAGGAGTTTTCCAAAACACATGCTAAAACTCCAACCTGATACCAAGAAAAAAAAAAAAGTGAAGAAAGTTAGCAAATAGCCACCCTTTTAAAAATTATGCCAAGGAATCAGTATATTCATCCTTCAAAAGGAAGACTAACCCAAGACCTGTACTGATTTCTAGCCCTTAATATTATGAAGGATTATCACATTAACTTCCAGTTCCAATAATGGAAAAGCTGTAGTTGTTTCTTTCTTGCAGTGAAAGGAACAAGTCCATACTTTTCTCACTGGATGACTTCTGAGTCAGAAAGAAAGAGAGAGAGAGAAAGAGAGAAAAAGAAAAAAATAAATAAATAAAGCATCAGCCATATCACACACTCTAGGGGATTTTTATATTACTAGGAGTCTTAGATTTCTCTGAAGAAAAGCACCAAAAGAACATGACACATTATTTCTTCAAAGAAGCTTTCTTTTTGCCTTCAATTGACATAACAGAGAAATCGTCTTTAATTCCTCATAAGTGGATATGTATCCTGACCTGAACTCACATAAAAATGAATATTTTCTGAAAACATATCTTTTCTGTAATTTGTTTGGAATATTACATTTTTCATTGCAAAAGCCTCTTGACAAGCACTGCATCAGTTGTCAGGTCAAATGCATAAGTAATCAATAATACAGTTCTAAGTTTTTCAACCCATATTTGAATTTTTATAACTAAGAAAAAATACTGGTAGGAGAAAAGGGCTCTTCTTGGTTCTCAGAGAAGCTAGGAGTCATTTACTCTCATATACTTATAAAGTCTCAATTATTCCTGCAAATAGAAGAGGTAAATTCATACATAATTCAAAAGCATGAATAACAACAAATTGTATTATATTTGACTTTGCGCTACATAACTTGGGGGGCAGAGACTCTACCTTCTGACATGTAAGCTGCAACCAGAATGATGAGTAGAACTTGGGCAGGTTAAAGTGGTGGCACATGTTACAGCTGGAAATGAAGTAGTTCAATAAATCTTGTATAAAGTATAATAGCATAGCTTTCTGTTATGTTGATAGCTAAATTAAATAATTTTATTCCTGCTTCCATGAAAAATTAGAATTATAAACTAGCTGAATTTTCTAGTGGGATATAAATAACCCTGAATTAAGATTTAGAAAATTTCTGTTTTTGTCCTGGCTCTCTTATTAACTCATAAGCTTTATGTTCTCATGCAACTAGTGTTACCTTTCTAGACCTCCTGTGTTTCATGTGTAAAATGATGAAATTTCATTAAGCCATCTCTAGGGTGCTTTCAGATTTTAAAATCAATATATCTATAATTCTAACACTGAAGCTGACTCTCTCAGGGAGGGAAAATGGACCAGAGCAGTATTTCTTCAACTTGTTTCCACTAGACACACAAATAATATGTTTCTATGGTTGTTACCCATCCCCTTTCTCTCCCTCTATTCTTTCTTGCACCTACCCCACCACTCTACTAAATCTGTCCATTCAAAGTCATTAATGACTTCCATGTTGACAATCCAATGACCAGTTCTTTGTCCTTATCTTACTATACCTTTCAGCAGCATTTGACACAATGAATTATCTGCTTTTCCTTGAAACACTTTCTTCATCTGGTTCCTGGAAGATCATTCTGTCTAAAATGTCTTCCTATATCAATATGCTACTCCTCATACACTTTTGCTTGATCCTCTTTTTCTTGACCTCAACTGGTTGAAGTACTTCAAGCAACAGTTCTCAGATCTTATCACTTCTTCACCTACACTCACTGGATAAGATAGATGATCTTATCCAGTTCTATGGCTTTAAATATAGAGTAGCAACTATAAGAGCATCGCTGGTCAAGAACTATCCCTTTAACTACAATCTCAAAATCCAACTGCCTACTTGATGTCTTTATTTGGGTATTGATAGGCATTTCAGACTTAACCTGTCCCAAACCAATATCTTGATGCCCACTATCTACCTGCTTTCATATTTTATTTCCTTTTAATCTCAATGTGGGGCTCGAGGGACATTGTTCCAGCTAATGATTAAGAACTCTCCAGACAGTAGGGGCTTCTTAGACAATGGGTAAATTTCCAGGATGTCCGGCCCCCTTCCGAGAAGGAGGGAGATAACAAAATGTAAAAAAGGTGTCTGTCAAAGAC
>NW_020837957.1:15787017-15849904 GCF_003676395.1 Aethalodelphis obliquidens | reverse complement strand
ATAACAAAATGTAAAAAAGGTGTCTGTCAAAGACCAATCAGGCAGCTAGGGACAAGTTCCCTCTCTGGTCCGAGCCTAAGCCGGGACCAATCAGCAGGAGAACACAACCAAATCTATAATTTACATACGGGGAAGTGGGAACCTATAAAACTGACATATTCGCGCCCAAAAGGGTTCCTTCTTCGACCTCCTGCGTGAGGACCAAGGAACCCCGGTGCACCGGCCTTCAATAAACCTCTTGCGTTTTGCATCGGCTTCCGACTCTTGTTGTTTCCTGGGCGAGTCGAAACTCCTAGGAGACCGCGAAGGTCTAACATCTCCACATAAGTAAAGTTAAACCACATTTTTCCAGTGGTTTAACCAAAACTTTAAGACCTTCCCTAAGTCATCTCTTGAACAGAAATTTTATCCTATAATTAGAAAATCTTATTTCTCTAATATTACTCTATAGGTGAACATAATTTTATTAATCCTACTTATCAATTCATTACACACTTATTTGTTCACAGAGACTTATTTATTCATATTTTATCCATTTGTGTGTTTCTAAGAAAGTAATAAGCATTCATGAACCTACCATTTAATATAAAAACTGTTATACTCAATGGATAATTTATATATATGTTCCCCACTCTCCACTCCATCCCCTACCACTCCTAACCCAAAGTAACAACCATTAAGATGCATTGTTCATCATTTCCTTTCTATAGTTTTATACATTTTTTAACTCATCTATATGTATCCCTACATATTTTAATTGTTTATTAACTTCATAAAATGACTTCCATGATGTAAGCAAACTTGGTTCTTACTTAATATTATATTGTCAGGATTCATCTTGATTGTTGCATGTAGCTGAGGTTAATTCATTCTGACTGCTGCATGATATTCCATTATGTGACTATCCTGCAGTTGATATATTCACTCCCATGTCAATAAACCCAAAGATTGCTTCTAGGTTTTGGCCACTGTGAACAGTGCATCTATGAACAATCTTGCACATGTGAAAAGTTTCTCTCAGGTTGTAAAAGATGTTGTTAGTTTCTTACCCAGATTCTTGGGGAATCCTTTTACAGGTTGCTACTGGTGCTGCTGCTAAAAGCTTAGACCTGTAACATTCCTTGGAGGATTGCTCTTGGGAAATAGGTGCAGCCTCACTTGAGTTGCTTGCACTGTGCCCCTTCCTCCCACCCTTCCCACAGCTGGGAGGCAGCTGGGAGTCAAAGAAAGCAGTCAGAAGCCCTGCTCCCTTGCCTCGGGGCAAGGACAGTTCTTCAGAGGGATCACTTGAAATCACATCCTTGCTTAGCTCCACTGCTTTCTCTAACCTGCTTCCTACCTCCCTTGTAACTTTCTGCTGCCTGCACTGCCTTTACAAATCATTGCTCAAGAATCCCTGCCTCCCTTCCAGGGAATCTGATCCAAAACAAACCTACAGTTGTAGGGTATAAGAAAATACAATTTTACAGTACAGTGTCTGTTTTTCAAAGAACTGTATTAATTTACATTCCCACCAGTAATACGTAAGTGGGTCTGTGGACTCACATCTCCATCACTTAGTATTGTCATATTTTTAGAAATTTTTCCAATAGAATAAACTAGCATCTCATCGTAATCTTGATGTGGTTTTCATAATCACTAATAGAGTTGAATATTTCTTCATGCTTATTGGCCATATGTGTTTTTTATAATATGCTGGTTCATATCTTTTTCACTCATTTTTAATTAGTTTTTGAGCTTTTTAAATCAAATCATAACAGGTTTTTTTATACATTACTAAAATTAATAAACATTTGGTATTTGTAGGCATTGTATTTCCCAGTTTTAACTTGTCGGTTTTACTCTCTTTAGTATTTTTAAACAAAAAAAGATAAAAAATAATTTTAAAATAGTAAAATGTAGCATTTCTTTCACAGCTAGGTATTTTTGTTCTGATTATTAAAAGCTTCGTCTACCTCAAGATCTAAATTTTATATGTAGTGTGTTATTTACTTCTGGGTAGTTTTGAATTCCAGTTAGAAAATCTTATTTGTGAGAGTATGATTATTTAATTTCTAATTATTCAGGATATTTTCATATATCTCTTGCTATGTGCTTCTAACCTAATCATTTTGCAATTAGGAAATATGATCTGCTTATACCTATTCCATACCTATCCTACTTCAAAGGTTTTTGAAGCATGTTTGGGGGCCTTTCTACATGACCAATATTTGTAAATATTCTATATAAGTCTGAGAAACATTTTCTATTTGTTGGATACAGAATTTTTTTAATGTATCTATCAGATAAATTTTGTTGTACTGATATTTTTGGTCTTTTTGTGTGTTTGAAACTGTTTTGTGTTGAAATGCTCTCTGATTATGGTAATTTTTCTAACTTCTCCTTGCAGTTTTGCTTCATATACTCCAAGGCCATTTTATTAATTGCATATATGTTTAGAATTTCTATATCTTCTTGGTGAAGTGAACATTGCATTCTCAAGTAGTGACCCTCCCTGATGCTTATAATGCTCTATCCCTAATAATATCCCCTCAGGTCCATTTACTGCCTAGCAGCCAGAGTGACCCTTTAAAACATAAGTGAGTGTATGTTACTCATCCACTGAAAATTATAAGGTTTGCCCTTTGACCCAGAATAAAGTTCACGATCCTGACAATAGCTGCCCCATTTATCTCATCTCTTACCGGCCTAACCCCTTCTCATTCCTCCCCAGTTGTGGTAGCTTCTTTGCATTTTTCTGACCAGGCCAAACACGTGCTTAGTCCAAGCCTTTGATTACCTATTGCTTGTGTTTGGATGACTCCTCCCACACACAACTGCAAGGATTACTCATTTGCTTCACTCATATCCCTTATTGGAAAACTTATATCAAAATGCCACTCCCTAACACACACCACGTCTCTGGCCTTTACCCTGTTTGTGTGTGTGTGTGTGTGTGTGTGTGTTTTAATCGAAGTATAGTTGATTTACAATTTTGTGTTAGTTTCTGGTGTACAACAAAGTGATTTAGTTATACATATACATATATACTATTTTCCATATTCTTTTCCATTATGGTTTGTTATAAGATATTGGATATAGTTCCCTGTGGTATACAGTAGAAACTTGTTATCTATTTTATATATAGTAGCTTGTATCTGCTGATCCCAAACTCCTAATTTATTTCTCCCCCCCACTTTAACCATAAGTTTATTTTCTATGTCTGTGAATCTGTTTCTGTTCTGTAAATAAGTTCATTTGTGTCATATTTTAGATTCCACGTATATGCAATACCATATGATATCTGTCTTTCTCTGACTTACTTCACTTAGTATGATAATATCTAGGTCCATCCATGTTGTTGCAAATGACATTTCATTCATTTTTTTTTGGGGGGGGGTGGTACACGGGCCTCTCACTGTTGTGGCCTCTCCCGTTGCAGAGCACAGGCTCCGGACGCACAGGCTCAACCGCCATGGTTCATGGGCCCAGCCGCTCCGCGGCATGTGGGATCTTCCTGGACTGGGGCACGAACCCGTGTCCCCTGCATTGGCAGGCGGACTCTCAACCACTGCACCACCAGGGAAGCACTATTTCATTACTTTTTATGGCTGAGTAATATTCCGTTGTGTGTGTGTGTGTGTGTGTGTGTGTGTGCGTGTGTGTGTGTGTATAAATGGATATATATTGATATATATACATATATATTATATATATTACATACATTATAATATATATTATATATGTATATATGTGTATATATATATATAATATATATACACATATATATATATTATATATATATACCCTATCTTCTTTATCCATTCATCTGTCATGTTTTTAAAGAACTTTCATCATCATTTGTTTTCCTATTAGTTCCATAAAAGTAAAGCTTGCTATTTTGACCTCTGACTCCTAAGCATTACTTCCTCCCCTTCTATCCTTTATTTTTGCTGAGTGGTCTCACTTTTTAACCACTTGTTAAACTGGTATAGTCTAAGAGTTTTGGAATTAAAAGTGTGTGATTGAATGTGGAGTTTGCCCTCTGGGAGAAAAGGGAATGAATAGAGAGTATAATAGATACATACAATCTTCAAGACATTGGAGAACAAAATGGACATAAATTGAGGAAATTCAAGGGATCAGGAACCCTCTACTGAGTAATTAAATATTTTGGAGGACACAAATGGTGGCAGTCATGGAGGTGTGTCACTCAGTCTCCCTTCAAGGGGAAAGCAGTTATGAGGAATATAGTCAGCCAACAGCCTTCACCTGCCACATCTTTGGGATCTACCTCCATGTCCAGCTTGAAGTACCTTCTCTCTTAGCTGGCCCCATAAATTGACTGACCACAGTGTGGTACTAGAGCTGAGGTATTCCGGCCAAATGCAGCTACACTCTAATGAAAGAGTTCAACTCCTTGCTTGGGCCTCCGCCATAGGTTGGTCAAGATTTTCTCAGAGCTCATTGTAGTTTGGGGGTCCTCATACACAATCTTGTTTTCTTCCCTCACTCCTTCAAAGGTATCAGGCCCACAGTCTGAAGACTCTCTCTGCCTACCCCTGTTTCATCTCCCTTATATCCTTCACAGCCATCCTCTCCCATCCCTCAAATCTCTTTCACTTTTAATTCCATCTTGGCATCTGCTTCTAACCCAAATTTGCAACAAACAATAGCCCTTATTTGAGGCTATTAAAATATAAAGCACCAGGACTTTAATTTGGATAAGTTTTAAATCTGTGGGTTATTCAATTATTTAATAAATATTTGAGAATTACTGTGCACCCATATGGTTGTCTTAAGAACAACCAGGATGTATAATTTCAAGATTAAGTTAAAGCATTTGTACTTCCTGTTCACATTCTAGTCTTTGGAATTTAGAGAAAACTTCTCCTGGTCTCCTATTGTCTGGGCCATGATTATAAATTACCAGAATGTTACCTTATCTCTTGTGAAATGAAATAACTTATGTTTTATATTATTGGACTCCATAGACTAGTCAGGTTTGCCAGATAGTAATAGGTCATAAAAAATAAATAGATAGAATCAAGTACCTAACTGCCCAATTAAAGAGCAAAGCAGTAACAAAATCAAAGCAGATTATATTTCTGAAATACTTAGATTCTCTATAATTGGAATCTGAATAAAAACATAGACCATATCAAACTATTTTCAAGGATTGGGAATAGATTCATTAATAAAATAAAGTTTACCTTCCTTTTATGCAATAGATGTGTCCTGGAAGTTATATGCAAATTGAATGTCTAATTAAATCATGTACTAATGCTTTTTATTAAGGGAAATTATGAATCTCTTACCAAAAATTGTCCAGAGGTTTATACTGGCTTTGCTTAAATCAAGGTGAAATCTCAAGATGACATATTTCAATATACTAAACATAACAAATAATTGGGGAGAAAATATCTTATAACTAAATTCAACTGCTATAGCTTGGAGTCTGGACTCCTACAAATTAAAGGAGAAATGTCCCTAGTTCAATTTGATTTCAGTGAATTTGTAAAATAATCAGTTATTTTAAACCAATACTTCATTCTTTAAGATATCTTTGCCCTTTTTCAAGTTATCTTTCCTTCCAAGTACGCCAGAAACCAAGTGAGAACAAATTTTCTTTCTACAATACATATTAATAGCCTCCTCTTTCCCAAGAATATTTTTATTGCAAATATATATTCATGCAGACAAAAATCAAGATACTTTGTTACCTTAGGTACTATTAATATGATGTTTAACTTATAAAAATTCAAAATTAGAGTTCATCTAAAAGAAATCTAAAAGAATAAAAGATGATTGGGATTTCCCTGGCTGTCCAGTGGTTAATACTCCACGCTGCCAACGCAGGGGGCACAGGTTTTATCCCTGGTCGGGAAATTAAGATCCCACATGCCACACGGCATGGCCAAAGGAAATAAATAAATAAATAAAATAAAATTAGGAACAACAACAAAAAAGAATAAAAGATTATAGAGTTAGCTAATTTCTATAAAAGAAACCTGATCTGCTAAGTAATAACTACAACTTCTAAATGTCAAAATCTATTGTTAAGCAAAATCACCTCAAATACTTCCATCACCAGAAGAAACTAGCATGTTAAACTACCAAATTCCAAATGTGTTCTCTATGGAATTCATTCTTATTTTCATAACAGAAACTGAACATACTTGCAAACAAAACTTATTATAATCCCTGAAGTGCTCTCAGGTAGCCAGCAACCAGTTTATATAGGAACTCAAAAGGAACATCCTGTTGTCTCATCTATACCCTCTTATTCCCCTTCCCTCCATCTCAGGTAACTCAGGAAACTCAAAATCTTTGCTTATTATTTTTCTGATTTTTCTCTCTTTCTTAAAAATGCCTATGAAGAAAATCCTGTTTTAAGTTATTTTTCTAGCTTTCTATGTGCCCAAATCCTAGCATTCTGGGCTATATACTTATGAATAAGATGCTCTCCTAATTTTAACAAAAATATTTAATATTGGGAAGAGAAAAGTATGTTCACAGATTAATTTATATAATGATCTCCCCTTTTATTGCAAGCATTGGTACATGTACTCAAAAACATATTTTAGGAAGGGCACAAAAACCAATAACTGTGATACCATGTATCAATAATAAGTGCTATAATGGCAGAGATTTGAAATGTTGGTCTTTCCAGGGGAGCACAGAGATGGGAGCAAGTTACTCCTCCTGAGGAATTTGCAAGTGGTACCATCCTGAAAGCAGGTAAATTTCCTAATCTGAATGGGATTTTGTAACCTGTAAAATACAGGAGTTAGAAAGTGAAAAGTCCAAAGAGTCCAAATGATTTAAAGGGTGATTTTAATTTCAGAGAGGTATGAACAGTTTAATTCTGAAGGACTTTTAATAGGGCATTCTTGCTCTTGGTTATACTGCACATGAAGATTTAATATAATGAAATGTGAATTAGAGTTCTAAATGTTCTAATTTTTATAATCCAGGGATCCCGTGGAAAGTATATACCTAAGGTATTAAGTATAGCTGAGTTATGTTGAAAAAAACTTGTAGAATTGAGAGCTTCAGGCCAAAATGGATGTGAAATATAATGCAGTATCTCTTTTTCTTTTTCAAAATGAAATACATTTTACTCTCTAGGATATGATTCTGTGCTCCTTTATTTTTTCCAAAACATAGAGATACCCACAAAGATCTGTTGAAGAATTTTATAACTTCCTGGAGTTGGTTGTCTTTTCTTATTTCATCTTTAAACATATATGCTGGTTCAAATTGACCCATGCTTTTGCATCATTTGTATTCTGTACCAGTCATTTATTACTTACCTAAAAATCAGCCCCAAATTTAGAAGCTTACAAAAATAACCAATTTTATTATATTTTTGATGGTTCAGCAGTTTGGTCAAGACTCAATTTGCATGACTCTTCTACTCCATGAAGTGTTGAATGAGGTTACCTGATGTTATTCAGTTGACAGATGGACTGATCTTGAATTTCCAAGATAGTTTCACTCACATGTCTGGAGCCTTTGCAGGGATGATGGGAAGGTTGGGTTTAACTGAGACTTTCCACCAAAGAAATTACACATGGCCCCATCTACATATTCTCAGAGTAGTCAAATTTTGCATATGGCGCTTGGCCCCAAAGACACTGTTCTATGAGAAATGAGTGGAAAATAGTCTTTACAACATAGCCCTGGAAATCACAGATTGTCACTTCTGCCACATTCTATTAGGGAGTTATTCACCCCCTCTCGATGGGAGGAGTAGCAAAAAATTGCAACCATCTTTAGTCTATCACAGTCTGATGTGTGGTCATCAATTATTTACATTTCTCCCATTTGAAAAATATACTCAATGCCTTTTTAAATCCTCCCAAAGCATCATCTCATTACAATCCTTGGCTCAAATTCAAATTCCAGATGTTTGACATCTAAATCAGCTCCAGCTTAGAAAATACAACTACATATATTTCTGCACAAAACTATCCCAAAACATAATGGCTTAAAATATATTTATCATTAGTTCTTATGATTCTGTGGATTTACTGAACCCATGTATGTTCTCATTTAATATCTCTCAGATATTAAATGAGAGATGAGATGAAATTCTCAAAAAGAATAGCGAGTGCGGCTTTGAAACTTGAAGACTGCTAAATCAAATATTTAAAATACACTTAATGTTTTTAAAAGAGATGCACTTGCAAAAGAACAAACAAGCTGATCAAAAATGGACTGAGACTTTTCAAAATGTAAATAGACCATTAGGACCCCAAATTTATAGGATTGGGAAACTAGCTTTGAATGATCTTTACAGAAAACAATTTCCAGTGCTGTTTCTGGTTGGGGCAAAAGGCACTCTGGAAAGGGAAAGATATCCCAGAGATATGAGCTAAAAGCTGTAGAGAATAACAAAATAAGAAACCCTTCTTTGGTATCAGAGCTGGACCTAAGAACATTCTCCACCACCAGCATAGAGGACCTGGCTATAATTGCCAAGTGCAATTTCAGAATTTCTAGATGGATGACTTCTAAAGAGCCTTGGGTTCTTTGTCTTAACAAACAGTAGCACTGATTGTTATTATACTGCTGCAGTTTTGCACACTGTGTGTTGGGTTTGAGTGGGACAGAAAACTTGTCTTCTTTGGTTCATAGGACTTTAGAAGTAGCTACATTCAAATTCATGTATATCACAGGATCCTGGAGTTGGAGGTTATGTTTGATTGGATGAGAAATGAGTATATTTCTTATTAGGGAGGAAATGAAAAATTGTGCCCTTACAAGCAGACAGGGTCTTGCAAAATTGCTCAAATTCATCATCTCTCTAGATTCACACTCTTTGACATATATTTGTAGTGTTCTTTATCTCTGACTCTTGACTCATCCATGTGACCTATTTGACTAATAGAATTGTGAACTCAGAACACAAGAAGATTTACAGGTTTCTATTTTTTTTTTCCTCTTGAACGTCTGCCATCACCCTGATGACATGCCCAGTAGGATCAGAGCCACATGGAGATAGCTGAATCAGGCCCCTCAATCTTCCAAACTGAGACCATACCAAGCTCATCCCCAGACAGCTGAATCAGCCCAGGCAAGATCTGAAAATTACCTACAGGAGTCTAATGAAAATGACCTCCTGCACTTGTCCACTTAGTAAATGCTTACTGTTTGAAGACATTGCAATTTAGAGTTGTTATTTAGTATTTTATGGCAGTAGGTATTTGATATGTTACCTGTAAAACTTTCTGATTCTAAATTTGCATTGTCTTCCTTTTCTGAAATATTTCTGGTAAACATAAAAGTATTGGTAATCCTAAAATTAAGAACTGTATATCTAGCCAGGATGAGAAATAAACTTTCTAAATATATTTGAAGCTTCTCTGTGCAACTTACCATCAAATTCTCTTTCTTTCCTATATGCCAGAGATAACAGCAATTTAAATTTTTTTTATTACCCTCAAGCATTTTCATAATTCTACTATGTAGGTATTTTTTCTGCAAACAAAATATAGCATTGCTTTTCATTTAAAAAAATATGATAGTAACATTCTTTATCATCTGCAATGGCTTTTAATACTCAGTATTATATATTTTTAGTTTTTACCATTTTAAAACTCATTATTCCAGTTCAATCATTTTCACTATTGTGTTGCATTACTTTATATGGCCATGCCACTAATGCTTTTATTAAAGCATTTCCTCTATATGGACATGATGTTATCATGTTATGCCATCAGACACCATTTTGTATATTGGCTGAATATAAGAATTTGGTTTTAAATTTTATATCTTACTGTTCTGAGTTACTAAAAGCAATGAAAAGTCCTTAAACCAGCATATATTTTATTCATGCTTCAGGATTTGTCTCATGTATTCAGCTAAGAAACACCAAATGTAATACTATTCATGTTGACATATTCCATACTTCACAACCCTGCAAAACTAGCAAAGTTCACATAAACATAGATTGGCTTAACCGCCAGGAACATTAAGAATTTAAAAAAAATAATACATATTTAACTATTTTGTATAGACTTATTCAATATACTATCAATCCTAGAAAGCAATTTGCATTACTTGCTCACATTTTAGAAGAGTCAAAACAGACTCCTTAGCAATTCGCTTTTTAGTCTTGACCTGGGTATCACTGCTCTAAGTGTGAATTGGAATACAGAAAAGTATTCTATGTGTGATTGGTTAACATTCTGTAGTGAGAAGGCAGTACTGAGAGTTTAAGTGTACAGCAAACGCCTCTTAAAAGGATAGTAATGAAGAACTGTAAATAAAATTAAATTAAACATTTCTTTTATTATTCAGAATATCTCTTAGTGATTCTACATGGGGCTTGCTTCTCCTAAGTAGACACAAAATATTACTTTTACAAAGCAATGCATGGGTACCGAGGAAGCCATTATTTAGATAAGCTCAGAAACATTAAAGGCAATATATTCAAATGAAATTTTGTGACCTTTGCTCCCGCTGATGCCGGTGCTGCAAAATGTTGACCTTATTTCAGTACTGAAATACTTATGTTGAAAATCTCTATGCTCCACTTCACTCACTATTAAGAGGAGCTTGACTTTCAAACATGAGGAAATCTAAATGTCTAGACAGATACATATTAAAAAATCATATAGATTGCTTCTTATGTCTCAAATAATACTATTAAAAAAAAATAATACTCGTAATTATTTTTTAACAGGTGAAAGACTGACCTAATTTAACAGTATTTAAAATAGTAAGAACAGTTCCTATTTCTATCATGGTAATATGATTTATAACACTTCAGGGTCCACAGAACAGAGTAAAGAGTTTACATTAAGTAATTATCAAAAAATTTTCTTAGAAAACTTTTTAAAAATAACAATGATCTATTCACTTTTTGACAAAAAGCCTTTATAAACATTTAGATTTTACACTGCTTGAGTAATGCTTAATTGTGCCCACATGCTTCACTTTGTCTTTTCAAATTATCACAATTTTAGAGCAATCCGTTTCCTTTCACTCATCTAGGTATTAAATATTTTTATAAAGATTTTCCTAGTTTTATCTTGAATTCCTATTTCTATAAACTTTATGTTAAAAGTTCTAAATAAGCAACTTAGGAAATAAGGTGTCATCTACAAATTTCAATATAATAATGTGTCTGAATTGTATTAAGTCAGCCATAAATCCTCAGGCTAAAGTTTTTACATATTTTTAAGCAATCTTCTCCATTTAAAAACTAAACTTAAATCACTTTCATAATCAATGAGTTAATAGTCATTAGCAAAACAAAATCTAAGGGTTTAATGCAGTGAACAATAGTCTTCATATTTTAATTCAAATCTATTCTTCTAGAGACATTTCTACTGTATTTGAGGCTCTTTCAGTTATATATTTCTATGCGACAAATCACAGCAAAACATATTGGCTTAACACAAGCTCAATTTTTTTTATTTCTCACAATCCCATGAGTAGCCTGAGCAATTTTTCTGTTGGCCTCACCTGTACTCACTCATGCAGTTGCATTCAACTCTGGGTCAACCACTGGCTAAGCTAAGCCAGGATGGCTGAGACAGTTGGATCTTTTTCCCCAGGTAGTTTTTCATTTCTAAGTAGGCTCCATTGATTTCTTTAGATCCTGGTCATCTCAGGGTATTAAAAAGGGCTAGGCCAGCTCCATAATTTGTGATGTTAACAACAGAGTATTTAACCAACGTAGGTCCTTCTAAGTCTGGGGCTCTGTGAGACTGCACAGGCTGCATTCCCAGACGCCAGCCCTAAAAACGGGTAAGTGTGGGGCTTCCCTGGTGGCGCAGTGTTTGAGAGTCCGCCTGCCGATGCAGGGGACACGAGTTCGTGCCCCGGTCCGGGAAGATCCCACGTGCCGCAGAGCGGCTGGGCCCGTGAGCCATGGCCGCTGAGCCTGCACGTCCGGAGCCTGTGCTCCGCAGCGGGAGAGGCCACAACAGTGAGAGGCCCGCGTACCGGTAAAAAAAAAAAAGATAAGTGTGGAAGCTACAGAATTTCCTGAAGCCCTGGATCTTCAGTCACACAACTTCACACCTGCCAGATTCTATGGGTTAACACAAGTCTAAGGCCAGTACATATTCAAAGGGGTGGACCTGGATGGGAAGAATTTGTGTTCATATTTTCAATCTATTACAAGAGATGTTTTAATTCTGTCCCTTCTTAAATCATCTAACCACCCTCGGCATTTTCTCCCTTTCAAAACATAATCTTTAAAAACTTAAATTATTTAATAAAATCACACGGGGAAGGAGAAGGGGAAGCTGGGATGAAGTGAGAGAGTGGCATTGACATATAAACACTACCAAATGTAAAATAGATAGCTAGTAGAAAGCAACTGCATAGCACAGGGAGATCAGGTCGGTGCTTTGTGTCCACCTAGAGGGGTGGGATAAGGAGGGTGGGAGGGAGACACAAGAGGGAGGGGATATGGGGATATATGTATACATATAGCTGATTCACTTTGTTATCCAGCAGAAACTAACACAACAATGTAAAGCAATTATACTTCAATAAAGATGTTAAAAAAAATAAAATCAGAGAAAAAAGTACATAAAATCAAATACACTTTGCTATATCCAATCTTGTTTACTTAATTTCAGAATTCAATTTTTTAAATTTGTGCCTTTTGACCACCTTCATCTAATTTCCCCTCCCCCTACCTGCTCACCTCGGGTAACCACAAATCTGATCTCTTTTTCTATGAGTTTGATTATTTGGTTGGCTGGTTTTTGAAGTATAATTGACCTCCAATACTATGTCAGTTCCTAGTATACAATATAGTGATTCAATATTTCTACACATTAGAAAATGATCACCATGATAATTCTAGTTACCATCTGTCATCATAGATGTCACCAGAATTTAAACAGGAGAGAAGATTGAAAATGAATAAATGAAAAGCATTGGTAAAAATCTATAGATTTTTCAATCTAACATATATATTTGGAAAAGTATATTTGGAAGGAAAAGGGATATTACGGGATCTCCAGGTTGTTTATTACATTATATAGAGATCTCTGCCAGGTAATTTACTATGAACAAATGCATCTGGATGGGTGTGTATGGAGCTGTTCCATTTCAAAAAAACAGAACTGTGTATTAATCTCCAGATGCAGTGTAAGCCTTTGTAAAGCACCAAAGTTCTATATAGCTCAAATGAGAATTAGCCTCCAAGTGTGCAAAATAGATCAGGCTGTGGACACACATTTCTGACCTGTAGTTAAAAGGGACTAGTTTGCTTTAAAGAGGACAAAGAAAGATTTTGTAAACCAAAATCTTTAAATCAAAGAAAGAAAGGGAAAAAATCTGGGGTGCTGTCATTTTCACCGTGGGCCACCCATGTTCTTCGAGCAGCAGTGCTAAGGTCACTGGGCTATGATTAGCAATGAAAGGCTCTTTTATCATGTTGAGAGATTCAGTTCATGTTCCCACCAACACTTGGATGTTTTCGGCATTATTTTAATACTGTCTTCTGATTTTAACTTCTATTTAAATGCAACCTTTCCTATAAAGGCAATGGGTCCTAATTCTTTCCATCAATTCTGATCTTTCAATGACATTCTGTTACAGCTTCTCTACATTCTGATTCTAAATTTCCATTGTCTTCCTTTTCTGATGTCTAAAATCGTGTAGGAGCGTAGGTGGGCTTGGCCCCTATAATTGCTGCCTTCATATCTTATCTGTACAAGATCCAACCATGTGTTTAGAGGAAAGGAAATTGACATAATATATGTTGTTGTAAACTGTGATAATTGTAGAAACTTTGTTGGGCCTATCCGTAGGAGGGAGTGAAAAAGTTTAGTAACTGAGAACTGCAGGAGCTTTCCTGGTGTCTTCCAACAAGAGCTCAAGGTCTTTGTTGTTATTGCAGTTTTTCCACTTGAGAAAGACACAGTGAAAGAGGAAAGAAGAGTCGTGATGTCTGTTTCCAACTTCAGGGTAATTGAGGGATTGGATCATTCTGCTGAGAGTGCACCAAAGAGAAGAAAACCCATTACTGGAAAGGGGCGAAGAAACCTGGGAGAGGCCAGATTGCCAGAAGTGTGGATCTCACAGCACTGAACGCAGGCATGAGACAGGGTCCCCCGCACCTTCAGACAGAAGGACTCCTTCCTGCCCCTACACTGATCATGAGTGAGTCTGAGGACATGGAACAAGCTGGGCTTAGTGGGACTTTTGAGCTTTCCATATGCTCTTCACTACTGCCAGGCTGTGTTATGTTAATTAAACCTCTTCTTCCAAAGTGGTGATTACAAAAGAGGTCTGCCAACGTCCAGCATAGTGTAGAAGCCCAGGAAGAAAGGATGGAGGCTCTGCCATGAGATGAGGAGAAGCCCAAACACCCAGGCCCAGGTATTTTGGGGAAAGTATAGTCAAAAGAAGATTAACTCGTTTCTGGATGTACAAATGAAACAGTGAGCTCAGACCCCAAAAGGAGCACAGTGAGTGGTAGATAACTTGGAGCCAAATTTACTAATTAGAATCATTTCAAATGACCCGGCATCTCCTGCCAAGGACATCAGTAAAAAAGAGTAGATGAGGGCTTCCCTGGTGGCGCGGTGGTTGAGA
Source organism: Aethalodelphis obliquidens (assembly GCF_003676395.1). Lineage (NCBI taxonomy): Eukaryota > Metazoa > Chordata > Mammalia > Artiodactyla > Delphinidae > Aethalodelphis > Aethalodelphis obliquidens. Next base: position 15,835,351 of record NW_020837957.1, on the reverse strand, counting down.
GTCTGCCTGCCGATGCAGTGAACACGGGTTCGTGCCCCGGTCCGGGAAGATCCCACATGCTGCGGAGCGACTGGGCCCCGTGAGCCATGGCCGCTGGACCTGCGCGTCCGGAGCCTGTGCTGCACAACGGGAGAGGCCACAACAGTGAGAGGCCCGTGTACCCGCCCCCCCAAAAAAAAAAGAGTAGAAGAGCGCTTTCCTCTGCAGAGCCACTGTGCCTTTATAGCCACCAGCTCCCCCTTACATGGTGTGGTTTGAAATGGGAGGTTTCACACAGCACTGAGAAAATAAGATACTGAAACGTTTGTGTAAGGAGACCACATTTTTGTAAAGTAATGACAAAATAACCTCTATATGACTGCTGATAAATGACTACTAGATGATAGATAGATAGATAGATAGAGATTCAGAAGTGATACAGAAAAGGACAGAGGAGAGAAGAGATGAAATTTAAAAAATACAAAAAAGAAACTTATTTTTAAAAGTCACAAGGATGTATATTATTCAATTTGAATGCTGTATTTTTATGAGTATGTGTGTGTATATATAATGACAAAAATTTGAAGAACCTCAGGTAGTCTGAAATACTGATTCTTGAAAGAAGTAAAAGTTACTTCTATACTCTTTTCATGTTAATTCCTGAACAAGTAAATATCTGAACAGCCATTAATTGTTATGATACATTTATTGGAACCAACAAAATGTCAGGCATTATTCTAATTTGGGGGCCCAACAGTCTCCTTCCTTCTCATTATTCCTCTTTACACTTCGTAGGAACAATAAGTGATGTGCCACGGGTTATGAACAAGAGGCTTTATGGTGGAACCAGCTCTACCAAATAATGGCCAAGAGCAGAGGGAGTGGGGGACACTTTCCCAATAGGGATGAAGAATGGAGATGTTCATAAATCCATAGTACAAATGTGAAAGATAAAAGTTTCTAACCATGTCCTAGACACACACACACACACACACACACACACACACACACCCCTTTACTCTATAGATAAAATTGTCTCCAAAAACTTAATGATTTTTATAATATAAAATTGTTAAAGTATTACTTGATTCTCCCTTTTGAATAATCACATAGAAAATCACCCATCTCAAATAGGTACCCAACCTGGGTTTTTTGGTTTTTTGTTTTATACCCACCTTGTTTTTATTCTCTCTCTAGTCTACAGTATGTGGCTGAAGATGTAATTTGATTCTTGGCTATCCTGTAAAAATTAGTTTCATGTCAGGAGCCCAATACTATTGTCCTTTCACTGGCAAAACTCCCACTGTGGTCAATCAGAGCTTTCCTTCTGACCTAAGGAGAGTGCAGTTGGGTCCCAGTGCAGGAGACAATGTGAGCAAATACAAGGGCTGTTTGGTCACTGTAGATTGCTCAAACACAGTCAGGAGCATTCTATCTCCCGCTGGGCTGCTGACCTTAAATTTGAGCAGCAGAGCATCAGGAGGAGAGGCCTGCTTTGGAAAAATCCTGTGTCCTTTTGCTTTAGGTATTTCTGAAGCCATTTAAACATTTCTCATAAGTTCTATCATGGGGATTAAATTCAGATACTTGGCTAGCTGAGTTTGTGAGGGTAGAAGTAGGGATGATGAAGTTGGTAAGAGGAAGAGAAGGGAGGAAAAGGAAGAGGATTGGACCAGGTGAGAAATTACATGGAGGGATGAAAAATAACTTTCCATGGCTATTTTTTCAGAGGATCCATAATTACAGCAATCAATACAACAGAGAAGCTACAACAACATAACCTAGTAAATTATGTTTTTAATCCCTAAAGCATTTTTAATATTTTCAAAGTCAGTAAAGTAAGCCTATATGATTTTTCCTTACCTTATACTATTACAAAACAAAAATATTTACTAGAACACAGAATATAATATCTGAATTATCACTTGAGTCATTTCACTTTAGTCATGTATAGTCAAGAGCAACTTGACTATGAAGTATTCTAAGACTGAAACCTTTCTTTCTCATTATTATATATTCTTTTTTTTTTTTATTCATTGATTGAAGATACTTTATTCACTATACATGACAGAAATTGTTATTTATTGACAGGATTTTCGGTTGATATTTTCCTCTGAGATGTCATCTTTCACTAAAAGAGCATGCTTGAATTTACATTTTTAGTGAGTTTCTAGTGAAATGTAAGTGGTTCATGGAATTTTATTTCTTATTGTGGAAACAACACTTAACATGAGATCTACCCTCTTAACAGACTTTTAAGTGTACAATACAGTATTTTCAACTACAGGCAGAATGTTGAAAAGCAAATCTCTAAAATTTACTCATCCTGCATAACTGAAATTTTATTTCCTATTGATTAGTAGCTCCATGTCTTGCACTTATCCCAGCCTCTGGCAGCCATTTTTCAATGCTTTGCTTCTATGAGCTTGGCTACTGCAGACATCTCATGTAAGTGGACTTGTATGTACTTAAAAATATTTGTCCTTTTATAAATGGCTTATTTCACTTAACATAATGTTCTCAAGATTCATTCATGTCATCACAGATTGCAGGATTTTCTTCTTTTTTTAAGGCTGAATTCTTTATTCTTTTCAATTCAGCTTTATTGTATTTGACAATAACAATGACATCTTTTTTCTTCTATACGTATTTACTGAAATATAGTTGATTTACAATGTTTCAGGTGTACAACAATAATTTAGTTTTATACCTATATAATATATATTCTTTTTCAGATTCTTTTCCATTATAGGTTATTACAAGATATTGAATATAGTTCCCTGTGCTATACAGTAGGTCCTTGCTGTTTATCTCTTTTATATATAGTAGTGTGTATCTGTTAATCCCCAATTCCTAGTTTATTCCCCTTGTCCCCTTTCCCCTTTGGTAATCATAAATTTGTTCTCTATGTCTGTGGGTCTATTTCTGTTTTGTAAATAAGTTCATTTGTAACATTTAGCAACCTAAATGTCCATCAACAGATGAACGGATAAAGAAGATGTGGTACGTATATACAATGGAATACTCAAGCAGAAAAAGGAATGAAATAATGCCATTTGCAACAGCATGGATGGACCTGGAGATTATTATACTAAGTGAGAAGTATTATTCTTTTCTCCGCATTTTCATATGACTTCCAGTTCCAATGGACACTCACTATGGAGGCAATTAAGGTACAAAAAATCCATACTGAATTTAGAATCAGAAGGCATCAACTTGAAACCTAGTTTGTTTATTTACTAGCTATAGGATTTGGGGAATTCAGGGTTGGAGTGGAGGCTGTGAAAACCATTCTTCTCTTGATACACAGTTACTACTGATACACAACAAACATGGATGAATGTCAAAAACATCTATTAAGCAAAACAAGCCAGACACACAGAAAATGTATACTCCATGACATAATTTTTAGGAACAGACAAAACTAATCAGTAATGAATCAGAAGGATAGTTGCTGCAGGGTGGGTGGGGAGGGTGAAGACAGAGGTGAAGTCTGACTGGGAAAGAAAATGAGGAAACTTGGTGATGGGTATGTTTAGTATCTGGATCTTGGGATGTTCACCAGGTTATATATATCCAAAATCACTATGCAGTACTTAAGCTTTGTGCTTTTTATTCTACATAAATTATATCTCAATAAAATACTATAAAAATCCATGGAGAAAGGAGAAAGCAAATGAAAATATAGAAAAACTTAGAATAACTTGAAGTAAGGCCCTAATATCCAAGAAGGGAAGAGAGGACAGGACATCAAAAACCCATTTGTGTTTTTCCATTTCCTCAGCCTGTGAAAAATGGAGAACTACAACTAGACCCAAGAAATCCAAGAGACAGAATATCCACTTTAAATAGGATTCCTTTCTTGACAACCATGGGTCTGTCCTTCCCCACTGTCTTCATGATTCCCTCAAAAAGCGAATTGGTTTCCAAGGCATGCTAGGAGTTCATGAAACAAATATAACCTGTTGTTGTTGTTTTTTTTTAAATCTCTACCTGAATCTATAAAAGTATCACTTACAAAAAGTTCAAAGTAGAATTGTTTCAAATTCTATCCCAAGTTCTTGAAATAAGCTGATGTGTGCTGTCCATATATACTATACCATGTACTACATGGGGTTCTACATAATTTTGCGTTGTAATTCCAAAAGACTGCAGCCCCCTCCCCCCATACTCCATAACACACACCACAACCCTCCACCCCAACACACACACACACACACACACACACACACACACACACACAGAGTGCAGCATCACTGGGAAATACCTTACTGGACAAAATACCTTACTGGAGATCACACATGAGTATTTGGGAAGATATGGTCTGAAATGAAATAGAATTATTCATTAATAATCACAGAAAATGAATCTGAGGCATCCAGTTCACCTCCTTGCCATTTCAAGATTTTTCTCTCCATTAAGATACTCATATAGTAATATAAACAAGTGATATTTTATTTTATTAGTTCACGTTTTAATATGACTTTTGTATTCCATTTCTATTTCACTAGTTGTCATGTATATTCTTATTGTTTTCATATTCCTCCTTTTGCCAATAGTGTTTTTTTTAATAAGATTTTCCTTATAAAGTCAAATCTAAAATGTTTTGGTGTTCTATATAATCAATTTTCCATAGTTCTATAATGACTGCTTCATAACATTCTATGGCTGGTATTATTTCCTTTGTTTTCATTTATAAAACTAATATAGGAATTGAAAATATAAATGCATGTGTAGAGTTTTCCATATCACTGCAAAGATTTAAATTTAGAATTTTTGCAGGGCAGTTTGTAAAATCATAACAATATAATCAGAGTGTTAAAGGATAGTGATTTTCTGAAGGAGTATTGTTTTTGTAAAGCAAACTTATAACTGGATACTGAATGACCTGAGTGATTATATTTCTGGTTAATAAACAGGTTTCTGACTCTCCCAGTATCATCATTGCCTACTGGGACTAGTCAACAAACCTGAGCATTTAATGGTGTTCTTAAATTATCTAAAAAATTAAGGAGATATTAGTCAATAAATTACTCTAGTACTTGGCATTTTTATTAGTTTATTTTTTTGCTAAAAGACAACAAAAACAAAATAAACAGTGTATGCAGTAGATTAAATTGCTGAAATCTTTAAGTAATTGCCTCACTGGTTATCCATCATTGGAAACACATACACAAACACACACACAAAAAAAAAATGAGATGAGGATTAGTGATAAGAAAAGTCTGGAACATATTATCCTGCAGGAAAAAAAAAAAAATGTTGCAAGCAGAACTATTCCTAGAAACTTTTAGTATCCAGAACTATCCTTTCGGGTACAAGACTCTAGGCCATTGGTTCTCAATCTCATCAGACTCGATACCTCCTTTATGCAGCAAATATTTTTATAATGTCACTTTTATTCTCCCAATACAAAATTCACAGGTAATATCATGTAACAATGAACAATTTTAAAAATTAATCATTAACTGTTCTATGAAGGAGAAAATAAAGAAATTGATTTATAACAAAATACTCTACATTAATAGTTACATTTTAGACATGACTATGCTTGTAACCATAATGAATTGGATAGATGCTGACTCCTATAAATATCATCACTGTGAATGTACAGACAAAAATGCAAATTCGCTGTATTGTTGCCTTAAAAATCAAAGAAATCACAGTGTGATTGTGAGAAATGATGAGTCACTCTTGGTAAAGTTCTTAACAAAAACAAAGTACAATCTTTCCTAAATTTGCACAGTAGTTGCCTTATCGGAAAAAATCTGCATATACTAAAACTATTCACAAAAATACTTGATTTTACCAGGCTCAGTTATTGATAACAGGTCATGCAGAGTCATGTACAAGACATTCTACACACTCAGGGCACCCAGCATCCCTAGCAATTGCCCATTAAATGACAGCAATGTCTCTCCACTGGTCATGACAGCAAATGCCCCAACACATTTCCATTTCCCAAAGAACCTCTAGGGGATTGTACGTACAGTTAAGAACCACTGTTCTAAATAAACTACACTATATGTTTGCTACTACAGGCAAAACATTGGTCTAAACAACTATAACAACAACAAAGTTAAGTCACCGTAAAAAAGAATCCCTGTACCTTCTTGCTTTTCTCTTGCTTTTAGCTTAAGAGCCTTGAATAGAGTGGAGAGAAGCAGTTCCTGCACTCATATTCCACTGTCTCTGACATCGGAGAGGGGAATGCCTGCTATTACTGGGCCCAAATGTCTTGCCCAGGACAATCATGTTTTTTAAATTCAGTTTTTCAGAGGAAAACTAGCCCTGTTTGAGGTTTATGTGTAATCATAAAGCATGAGCCTAAACTTGCCCCATCAAATAGTGTGACATCAGTAACAAAGGCTAAAGTATCCAGGGGCTGCTGATTCCTGTGCCAGGCACTGCACTAAGCAATGTGATACATATTAATGCATTTCATTCTCATGACCCTATGAGGATGGTGTTATCATTCCCATTTATAGATGCGGAAAATGAGAAAACTGAGGCACAGCCTAAAGCCACACAGCCAGAAAGTGGTAGATCCAGATTGGAAACCTGTCATCTGGTAAACTGGCCATCTGGTGCCAGAGTCCATGTGCTTAGCTACATATGGTATACTCTTTCTGGTGCATGTGGTAAAACAAGGGAAAGGGATAGTTATAAACTAGTCTGTCTAAAAACTTTAGAGCTTGTTGTTGTTATTATTATTATTTTTTAATGTCAGATGATGTAGTTACTGCCTTCTCCTCTATCAGCTGCTTCCTCAAATTACCACTGTTGTTCTAAGATAATCTCTGAAGCCCCTAATGCATAGGTCCTGTGGAAGTTAGTCTCAGCTTGCTGGTCTTGGGGATGGCTCTGAATTTAGACTTATGGAGTCTTCCAGAATATTCACTGGCACATTGTGTTTCTACTTATAAATCTTGGTCCTCTTCTTTTGCAGTTTTAATTAAATTGTCCAATGAACATTTTTGTTCCTCTGATACACTCTAGCACAGTGAATTTATAGATACTTAGGAAGTCCAGAAATCTCGTGGATCAGAAATTATAGTAGTGCAGGTTATAAGTTCTCTGAGGGCAGATAATGTGTTCTAGTTAGCATTTTATCTCCTAGCACAGTGCCTAAAACCTAGCAGGTGTATGATAATGGTTGTTAAAGAAATGAATTAATAAATGAATTATATATAAAATTTGAGAAAACAGCTTGGCTTGAATTCACTCATCTTGATACTATTGCTATGGCTACTCTCTCTTCTTGATCAAGTTCTTTCACCTTTTGTCATAATTGTCCAAACCTGTCAACTTTCTGTGGTTCTCCGTCAGACATGATCCAACTCATGATCCATGAGTTATCATGGCCCATAACTCCTGAAATTAAAAACAGCATCAAATTTGTATGGAAATTATCCCTTTAAAACAATCTCCAAAATCTTTTTTTATAACATTGAATCGCCATTTACTATATATTTATCATAGAAATCAAACTACATAATAATCTTGTTGTACTTTAAGCATATTTTTTCTATGACAACGAAAGTTTTTCATTTGGAGAAGTTCCTTTCTAAACGTTGAAAGGGAAGAAAAGGAAAGTAATATTTATATACATAAAGGTCAAAAATTGTTAGAAGAGTATTCAAAAAAGAGTTCCTTCATTATATAATTTTCATATGAAATCAGAACAGAAAACATTTAAGAGTCTATAAAACATTCATGGCATCATTAAACTGGCTTGTCTGTAAAGGTTTGCCTTCATTGCAGTGATATGTCGATATGGGTTGATGTGGCATACAGCTGCAACAGCGACAGTACTCCACGGCATGCATTTTGTTGGAAAGCACAAAGATTCAAAATGACAAAACAATTTGAATATAAAATATGTACATATGACAGTAAAATGAAGTGAATTAACCTTATATTCATTGTAAAGAACAATTCCTCAAAAAATATAAACCAAGCTTACAAATGCAATATTTAAATACTGTCCTGAATTGTATGGACAAATCAGAGTACACCTCTCAATGACACCCCAGAACAATTTTTCCCAGTTCTGATTGCTACTAGGTTTTGTCTTTTTAAAGGGAAATCCAACTTTTACAAGAAAAAGAAATAACTCAAACCAACTTCAAAGATTAATTGAAAGTCCCAACTAGGAACAGACCCTTAATTAATTCTCTAAAAATAGTTAATGGGAGTGGAAATGAACTACAGTTTCCAATGTAAAAATACATAAAAATATTCCCATCAGAGGAAATAAAGTAGAACCAAAAATTGGCTCTGGTATAGGGAGTCTCAGAATAGCATATGGAACAAGAGATCAGATGCTTAAAATCTTAGGGAGAAATAAGTATTTACAAATGAAAAAAAAGTAAATGATATGTATGATTTTTAGATATTTGCAAGAATATATTTTAAAAGTAACAAGAGAAGGAAAATAATCAAAGACTTGTCACTTTAGCATCACAGACCATGGCTCAATCATAGCTCTCACTGTTGTCAAACTCAAAATTACAACATACAACACGTAGGAAGACTTGGAGAGAATGTTAACCTTTTGGTAACACTGTCTGGAATTCTCCCATACCTGCTTTGTCATATTTTAAGTCATTTTCCCTTTATTAGTGTTCTCTGAAAGTATTTGCATCTGCTCTCCTTCCAATTTATTTTCCCTCCTTACATTCTGAAGTGTACCTTAAGCCAAAACCCCTGTTCATAACCCCCTCTGCCATCAGAATAGAGTAGATAGGTGCTGCTATGTCCACAGAAGTGCTTCCGCTCTGTCATCACACCTCTCAAGGACTGCAGATATATTTTCTATTAGTCACCAGTGTATTTTCTTCAAACACTTCTAGGTTAACCAATTCGTACCCATTTGATAAATTCATTCATGTATATATGGAAAACAAACTGAATCACTATGTGCTGAATACACAGATGCTTCAGTGTCCTAATATTTAATATAAGTGTTTCTTTAACTATTTTAAAGTAAGTTAGGGAGGATTTAAAACTGTTGGTAGCCAATCTGCAAACTGCATCTAGCCAAAAGGGTGACAATTATAGACTTTGTTTAATGCTCCCCAAATAAGAGCAATCTGGTCTTTCAACACTTCCAAAATCAGTTGAATGTATAGAGAAGGGACTTCCGGGGTACTACATTCTGTTTGTTAAATTAGAGGAGTCCTTCACTTAGTTTTTTTTGTTTTCAATTTTGGAATCAAGTAACTTTTAGAGAAGATGGTTTGAAACAGAAGAGTCATTAAAGACTTGAACCAACTCAATGACCTTAAAACAGCTACTTCTCTGTGTCTCTGTTGACTCTTCATTCAAAAAATGATGTAACTGATAATATCAATTTCATAGGGTTAGAGAAAGAATTAAATGAATTAATATGTATAAAGTGTTTTGTATATTCAGGGTATGGCAGATAGTAAGGGCTGTATAAACATTTAGTGTCATGAAGACACTGGTAATGATGCTCCAAGCCAGAAACAAATGACGCAATTTCAGAAACTGTTCTAACATGACAAATACGATTATATATTTATATTTATATATCTAGTAAAGACTTTTTAAAAGATTTCTTGTCAAGATTACATGACATGAGGCACATATGTGTACTTTTCCCCAATATAACAAATATCTATTATTATTTTCTTCTTTTGCTCTCTAGACTGTATAATCTGAAGACATATCTCTTCAGCTTTTCAAATAGGGATCATCATTGGGAAAGCCTTGATGGATTATATCTGTAAAGATGGCCCCATATAACTGAGGGTAGAATTCCAATGTCCAGAACTGATTTCCCCAGGGAGGTCTTACTGGATATGAAGTTTCACTGAAATTCACACCCAATAGCAAAGTGCAAGGAGGGTCACCATTAACCACAATATGTTCAGTTCTTCTGGTGAGCTCTTTATAGAGACAGCTATATTTAACCTGGATGCTCCTTGTGTAATCCACCAGGGATGTATATTAGTTGAAAATATAAACCAGAAAGCTCTTGGATATGACCTAATAACTAAAAGAATTTTGTAATTCTTTGTGTTGTTTGCTTATATAAAAACAGCAACCTTTATTACTCATGGGAGTGAAGACACAATTCCTGATCACCAAGATACATTTAAAGGTGTGTTTATTCCAGTGGAGAAAAGGATAGAATAAATGCTATGTTACTGCTCAAAAGTCCAATCTTGAACAGAGTTAGAAATGAATAAGAAAGACTGTTTTCCTTATTTAGTTCCTTGGTGGAGTTTTTAAAAGCTATCTCTCCAGAAATAACAATTTTATTTCTCTCAATAGAAAAAAGTATTATATTTGGTAAAGGTATTTTCTTTTAGTTTGTATATATACTTTTTTCATTTGTTGGCGGATGGGGACTTCATTTATTGATCAAGTGCATTTGGTGCTGTGGTAAGTATACTATAGACCTTATTTAAGGCTTATTACAAAGAAGTATGATTATATTTTCTAACTTTATAGTTGAGGAAATTGAAAGTCCTTAAGCAACGTCCAACATAAGTAGAGCCAGCAGCAAAGCAAAATTTAAACCTGATTATGTTCCACTCCAAATTTTATGTTCTTTATACTACACTGTGCAGTTGTTCTACCTTACATGCCTACTACTTTGGGTAAATTATGTTTTCTTTTTTTTTCAACTGGTTGTTTAAAAGGTGTGGAAAATAAGGCTAGGTGTTTTTCTCAGCTTCCCTTTAAGTAGCTCAGCTATTATATTTTTGATTTTTCTGCTTCGTCCATTTGGTTGAAGTATCCTTTCTGTTTCATCTTCTGGATTAGGGGATGCTATTGCTTAAGCAAAGATACTGATTGAATCATGAGTACAACAGATTTGTATGACCAGATCTGTGGCTACCAAGTGCCAATTACAACATCAAGGTAGCTTCCATGGTGATTTCAGGAAATCTACTATGGAACATTTCTTTCCACATGAAAGCTAAGTTATTATAACCTTTGAGAACTTTTAGCAAAATAACCAGCATGCTATTAAGAGCCACTTCAGGAATAATCAGTCCCTGTACCCAAACAGTACCCAAACAACACCGGCACCAAGACCTCATTCCCATGGGTAGATCCTGAGACACTTATTACCCAAATCAAAGAAAAACAAAGTGCTCTCATTACTAAATTGAGATTTTTAGAAGATTTTTCAATGCTGCAAACTATATTATTGGTTTTCAAAAGCTATTGGATTTAAAACCTGTTAATGGAAAATGAGATGATATGAAACATTCTCCAAAACTCTAAGAATCTCTAATGACATTTGCGAAGTCTAGAGCTAAAGGCCAACACAGCATCTACAGAACCATAAGGCTCAATCATAAAGCAAGAGTCATTAGTTTTCACATTTCTGGATGAATAAAAAGTATAATTACTTTGGAAATAGGAGGGAGACTATCTCAGAGTATTAAAATTAATCTTGTCTTTAGTTAATTAATTAAAATTAATCCTATATCTGAGTCTATGAAGGCGGGGACCTCATCTCATTAATCATTCTACCCGTAATACCTACTCTTATATATGAATGATGTGGTGCTTAATAAAATATATTGGAAAAAGGAATTAGTGAAACTATGAATGGATGACTTGATAGTGGCCACAGGCAGAAAAAAAAAAAAAAAAAACACCACATGACTCCAACATAAGATAAGAAGCTATGTCGGAAACTAAGAAGGAAGGTGAAGAGACTAAAAAATAAATAGATTTTTTTTCCAATTTGTCTACTACTGTCTCTGATGATATACAATCCTAAGAGAAAGTGTTAGTGAAAACTTTGTTAGTACTCATTTCCTATGTTCCAACACCAGAAAAGTTGTATCTCGGCCAGATTGTGGTTTATGTCCTCTGTCTTCCCCCTGTTGGTCACTCTCCCATTTTTCCTTATGTCACCCTGACTGTAGAGCATACATTGTAATATTCCTAAGTTCCCCTGACCTAACAATCTTGTATTACTTTAAAAGAAAATAACTTAATATTATAAGGGTTATACCAAGGCAAAGCACATCAGTCGTCTTAAGATCTCCTCCCTAAATACACACTCAAATTCCTTAATCAATGAATCCAAGTCACCAGTTGTCATTAAGCATTCTTATTCTAGTGTCTGGGATGGGGGTAGGGCTGTAAAACTGATGGGTTAAGTAACTCATCAACTCCTCCACATAAATGGCCCAGAACCCTACTTCAATAAGTCACTGTGTCGATTTATTATGCATTCTCAGATAAGTGATATTCACACACAATAGCATAGTAAAATCCCCAATAGTATTTTTTTCCACATAAATTATGCAACTAAAGTAAAGGAAATTGTGGACATCCAACCTACACATTGCTAACACAACTTAGTAACCAATGATTATTTCAGGGTGTTCTTTTCCTCAGTTAAACCTATAGAGAAAAAGAAATTTGGAAACGAGAAAGACACACAGCTTCAACAGAACCTAGAAATATGACTAGCATTTTGTACAGTGCTAACAATTCTAATATTTTGTGAAGTATATTTATAATTCAGTTCAAAGTAGTTTTACAATCCAGTCCTTGCCAATGAATAACCTTTTGTTCTGAGAATTCAAAAGTGGCTAAGAAACAGTTTCTTGACCTTACTAATCAAATGAGGGATACTATTAGCATGCAAATAGTATTAATATAAAGCAGAAAATACATTTCAGAAAGGAAGTATTAAATATTATGGAAGTAAAAGGTGAAAAAGCTTATATTTAGTTGGACAGATCATTAGATGTTTTAGAATGAAGATTAGAGACAGGCGTGGATACAGGGGACAGGGGTCTAATTCCATCCTGGTACAAATACTTAGTGTACTTATAAAACAGCAAATAAATGAGTTTGCTGAAATATAAACTATTTTCTACAGTGCTAACTCTATGCTATGCCCTATCCTAATAACTGTACCTCTATTACAAAGTTTATTATTTTTATTGAGATATAATTGATATATAAACTCATATTTCCCGTTTACAACACTGTGACTCAATATATGTATGTATTGTGAAATAATCATCATAATAAGTCTAGTTAACATCTGTCACCATACATACTTATGAATTTTTTTTTTTTTTTTTCCGGTACTCGGGCCTCTCACTGTTGTGGCCTTTCCCGTTGCGGAGCACAGGCTCTGGACGTGCAGCCTCAGCGGCCATGGCTCACGGGCCCAGCCACTCCGCGGCATGTGGGATCTTCCCGGACTGGGGCACGAACCCATGTCCCCTGCATCGGCAGGCGGACTCTCAACCACTGCGCCACCAGGGAAGCCCCGAATTTTTTCTTTTGATGAGAAATTTTGAGTTATTCTCTTAGCAATACTCTCTTTCAAATACACAATACAGTATTATTGAAAATTTAATAAAATATAATCCATACAACAAAGGGAGGGTAAGGTGTTAAGATGCTTTTATTATTCCAATGACAGAGCTGAGTTGGACCTGGGCAGCCTTACCCCACAAAGCTTGCTCTTTTTTTTTTTTTGACAACAAACATTTATTTCTCACAGTCTGAAGGCTGGGGAGTCCAAGATCAAGGGAGCAGCACTTGTCTGGTGAGAGTCGTTTCCTGGAGAGGTATTCTCTGGGTGAAGACAAAGCTTGCTCTTAAAGACTGAACCACACTTCTCTCACTTCTTCTAACTGTCTCACTGGGAGAATGGCGTGTATGGTACAGTCATTAACAAAAGCATAGATGTCAGAAGGAGGAACTTCTCTGGGCAGAGAAGAAGATGAGTTTATATTTCTATATTGCAAACGAAACTCATGGAATTGTTTTAGAGAGGTGGAAAAAATTCCAATTTTGATTTGGAAATTAACTTTATAGTGCTGAGATTGGAATAAATGAGATTACCATAGAAGGGGCAAAGTGTGAGAGAGAAGATGATAAAGAACAGAATCTTGAGGAAAGTCTTCATTTAGAACAGAAAGTAGCCTCAGAGAAGGAGTAGGCATGGTTGCTATTGTTTCCTAAGAGTTGGTTATGCCCTCTTAGGGCCGACTTCTGATTAGGCCAGCTGCTCAAAGTGGACTACATTCAACTTCTGACCCATCCAACAGTCTCTGCAAGGCTTTGTATCTGGTACATAGGAGACTTTCAAAAATCTTTTCAAATTAAATTGGAAAGAACTAATATTTTCTGTATGTATATAGTATGTGTCATAGGTTTTCATAACTCTACCTGACTATGCACAATTTCTTTTTAGAAATGAAGAAACTCATACATTCAGTAAATGGGGAATCTAGGAGTAAACTACAGACTTGTCTAATTCCAAATTGATTTTCAGTTTCTAAACTGTATATCAGAGATGTCTGCCTTTTGTTCATTGAGTTGCTTTTAGTGCAGTTTAGTTTTTATTGTTGTGGTAATAATGATTGTTTGAAGAAATGAGAAGGCTTTATTTAACAGGAAATAGTGAGCTGTCATTTTACAGTCATACTCATACTCTCATGAAACAAAGTTCATGTGGAAGAAAAAACAAACATGGTGACTGGAATTTGTGTTTACACTAATTATTACTCCATCTAAACAAAATGAACCAAGTAGTTAGCAATATATAAGATTCGTGAGGAGATAGTTTTGTAATATCACTATAGTTAGCTATAGTAGGCAAATATCATCCCTCAGTCAAGAGATAGGAAGATATCAAGACAAACAAACGCACACACACACACACCCTTGATAATTGGACAAAAGTTCATTCTGTTCATAAGCTTTTGTACTTGTTTTTGTTTTTTGTTTGTCTATGAGAATTTTCTTTTTTGTCACTTAAGACTTTGGAATTTATTCTAGACAAAAATCACCTGATTTGAAACTTGAGGAAATGGATTTAAATCTTCCTTTAAGGGTTATCAATGAGAACAAGAAGCATGTTAATAAAACACCATGACCAGGTGGATGAGCTATCTGTTCTCTCCTCTATATTCTCTGCAAATCCCAGGAGGAAAGGAGCAGGTCATGCAGTTTCAGAGGAAGGGGAGGGGAACTGGTATTTCCTCTTTTGTAAGAGGAGAAAGGAAACCCATCCATTTAGGGTGTTTGAGTTTTATCTTAATCCTTGTGATCTACAGTTGTCATTTTTTTGTTAGATAGGAAAGAAAGTTGTGCACTGACCCAAAGGAAAACATAACATCTTAATTATGAGCCCTTTCCCCCCACCAGTAGCCACATGAAGGAACCTTCTGCATTACTAACTATTTGAGTTGACAGGGAAAGTTTGAAAGGGCATGTGACATAATGCCATAATGTAAAAGTTGGAAGGAAGAGACAAAAAGAAAAAAAGAATGGCACTTTATTCTCTATTTAGAGTTCTCGGTTGTAGGAGGAGAGGTTGGAGAAACAATAACACTGTAAAAGGCAACATCAAAAGTGTACTCAAGGGCTTCCCTGGTGATGCAGTGGTTGAGAGACCACCTGCCGATGCAGGGGACACGGGTTCGTGCCCCGGTCTGGGAAAATCCCACATGCCGCGGAGCGGCTGGGCCTGTGAGCCGTGGCCGCTGAGCCTGTGCGTCCGGAGCCTGTCCTCCGCAATGGGAGAGGTAAAAAGTATACTCAATTCTGACTATATTTTAGCCATTGACCTGTTTGCACTGCTCCTCATCCCTTAAAGTTTTTTTTGTGGTTTTCATAACAAATTTGATGTGTTTTAGGAAGCCAGTGTAAAAAGGGGAGAGAAACTATAGTTGAAACTTTCTCTTTCTTAACATCTATGTGGATGTTAATGCCTCATAAAGGAACTACTTGTATTTCCCCCCTAAGTTTGAGTTGATTTTGATAGTTAATCCTGATGGTCTTCAACATTATTGACCCATTATAATTTCCAGATAATGTTGATATTGTATGATTGGACAACACCAAGGGCATTACATGATTTATTTCTTAAATTAAAATGTCGTTTTCCATAGCACGACCTCTGTCTCTCTGAACTAACCTATGGATTCATGCAACACAGTGAAAATCAATGGAACATGAAGTACCAGTAATGATACATAATATGTTTGCAATAGATGTGATATTCAATGTGATTGAATGCACTCAGGTTTGCTGCTTCATTTAAGCTTGGCTGACATGGCAGATTCAGTGTTACAGAAGAAGAATTTGTTTCAAAAGCACCCAGTCCTCCAGCTTCATTGTTTCAGTATTCATTGTGTAATTTTACATTTCAATTTTAAAACACTCTACTGCGTCTGTTAGCATTTTAGGTCTTTAAAACAAAAATAGCACAACTATTGTTTTGAGAACAGAAGGAAAATTAATCTAATTAATAGAAAGTGCTATTTAAATGAATTCAAATTTTGTCATTTGAACATACAATCTTTTTTATATATTACTATAACTTACATCAAACGTAATATGAAAATATTATCCTATCAGATTCTGTAAAAACCAGAGCTTAGTGATTAAGTCTAAAGCCCAAAGTAGGTGCTCAATAAACATGTGTTAGATTAACTAAAAGTTCTGATTATTATTTCTATTAACTAGCTATTTTAAGATTGCAAGTTATAGAAATATAGTCACATAAATTCAAGCAGAAATAAGGGGGTGGAAATTATTGACTTAATAAAACTCCAAAGTCCCAAATTTTACCTTCAGGTATGGTTATATCCAGGGGCTCAAAAAGTCGTCAGGACTCTGTTTTGTTTTGGTTTTGTTTTGTTTGACCCCCAACCCCCCCCCCCCCGCACCATCCACCATGGCCCTGCTTTTCTCCATATTAGCCTGATTTTTTTTTTTTTCTTTTTTGCGGTACGCGGGCCTCTCACTGTTGTGTGGCCTCTTCCGTTGCGGAGCACAGGCTCCGGACGCGCAGGCTCAGTGGCCATGGCTCACGGGCCCAGCCGCTCCGCGGCATGTGGGACCTTCCTGAACCGGGGCAGGAACCCGTGTCCCCTGCATCGGAAGGCGGACTCTCAACCACTGCGCCACCAGGGAAGCCTTAGCCTGATTTTAAGGAAAGTCCTTTCTTTCTAATGGTCCTGGCAGCTCCTAAATTCCATCTTACTACGTAAGTAACCAAGGCAGTGGAAAAGCTCTCTTTTCCAATAATTCTCAAAAAAAAGTCACTGTTTATATTTCACTGGCCAGGCATGAATTCTGTAGCTTCTCCTAGATCTCAGAAGTGACATCATCTTACATTAAAGGTGTGGATTAAGAGTGAAAAAGAAGTGATTTCCCAAAGGAAAATACAAGCATTATTTACACAACATGCATCTTCTGTACAATCTCACCTGAGAATCCAACACTTTCTTCTTTTTTTCTTTTTTTTTTTGCCATGCCTCATGGCTTGCAGAATTTCAGTTCCCCGACCAGGAGTTGAACCCGGGCCATGGCAGTGAAAGCACTGAATCCTAACCACTAGACCACCAGGGAACTCCCAACCAACTTTTTAGAATATATTTCAGTCATGGAATGTCATCAACATTACAATTCTGCAAGGAGTGTCTAATCTATTTCTAATGGTCACTTGTAGTTTTGAAGGTTATTATTTTAACCTTTTAGTACTTTAATTTTATCTAATTTAAAGGAGTAGTTTATGGGAAGAAAGTATTAGTTATTATCATAATTCTCCCTGAAATTAGGCTCCCAAGCCACTATTTTGAGAACAAGTTTAACAACATGATTTTTTAAAATATTTATTTTATTGAAAATAATAATTCCATCTGAAAAATGACTTTAATTCTCTAAAGAATCTGATCAGATCTACTAATAAATGAAATTGGTGCTAACAAAGTGACGATAATATGGTTCAGTTGTTCTTCCAAGACTGAGAGAAATTTATATATACATATAAATTTCTCTCTATATAAACTACATGTATATATATAGTAACTTGCCCATTCTCTCATGAGTGGTTCATATGTGCAAGACACCTGACTGGCCAGGGTTAGCTATGCAGTCTGTGATCATGTGTAAAAAAAAAGCTAATTGGCCCACACAGGGATCAAACCCCGTACCTGTAGATCCGGTGTAGATCTGGATCAACTGTGCTTACCAGCCATAGATAAGCAGGAGTGTCATTAAGTGTCCCAGAGTTCCTGACACAGTCTCCTTCCAGACCACTCCACTACAGAATTTGGTGATGATTCACCCAAGAGGCAGCCATGCATATCTCAGCTTCCTGAGGAAGGAACCAGAAGAACAGGCCAAGCAATCTTTAGAAGCTGATAAGGTTTAAGTCAGCACCCTCTTCATCAACATCTCCCAGTCCCCTCCACTGACCCCTTTCCCTTGGCACGCTGACATGTAATAGTTACATCATTTCTCAGAAAATGAAGCTCAGAGCCCAATGCTCTCCATAGAACTTTTGTTATTTGAAATCTGAGTTATTCTTTAAGAAAATTTTTCTTTTAGAGGATGATAAATACAATTGGATGCATGTCTGGTTTCAAGTACATTAGGATTTAAATCTCAGTGACTAGATTCCAAGTTTACTTAAGGTAATTTGAACACATTCTTAATTGCTCTCTGTTTCGTATTCTACAAATCATTTTGCAAAAGTATGTCAAGTACTTTCTTTCAACATCTAGTGAACATATCCCATCCTCTCATCACCACAGCTTTTGGTTTCTCCGTACATGAGAAATGGTTTCTAGCCCTTGACCTATGTGATTAAAAAGACATATTTATATTTTATACATTTGTTAAAATGTATTTTGTAGGATTTCATAATAGAGCAACTGACCAAATGTACTTAAAGTACTTACTTATATGTAGTTAAAATACTTAAAAAGGTTGTTTTTTTTTTTTTTAACCACAGATTTTCCAATGCACGATGCCTATAATTTTATCAACATCAGATCATCATTCATTAAATGTTTCTGATAATGAGCACCATGATAAGAATTTATAGGCTGAGCTTATCTTTTTAAAAGATATATGTTATTTTACAGGCCTTTGCTAAAACTATTCTTCTATTACTTTATGGAGATAGTAGCGTTCAAATTTTCTGAAGATTGAATCAGAAAGTTTCTGATTTGATTTCCAGATACATGGATAAATAAACCTTAAGAATATAGGGTCAGGGCTTCCCTGGTGGCACAGTGGTTGAGAGTCCGCCTGTCGATGCAGGGTACACAGGTTCGTGCCCCGGTCCGGGAAGATCCCACATGCCGCGGAGCGGCTGGGCCCATGAGCCATGGCCGCTGAGCCTGCGCGTCCGGAGCCTGTGCTCCGCAACGGGAGAGGCCACAACAGTGAGAGGCCGCGTACCACACACACAAAAAAAGGAATATAGGGTCAATTTTATTAACTATTATTTCAAACTAAGAAGGAAGAAAGAAGGAAAGAAAGAAGAAAATGAAGAAAGGAGGGAAGAGTGGAAGGAAGGGAGGAAAGAAGAAAGGGAGGAAGGGAGAAACAAAGCAAAAATTGCTTAGAGATTTCCCATATATTTTTAGTAGTATGATTACATATGCTGTTTAAATCTACCTCTAAAAATCCAAAATTTAAAAACAGTATAGTACAGAAACTATCCCTAATCGAAAACAATTTCGTTAAAGTCAATCGGATATGAAAACATAGCTTTACATGCAGTAGATAGTGGATGAATGTATTAAGAAACAGATTAAATGGCTGAGACATTTCTAAAATAGATTTCTTTTTTTTTTTTTTTTTTCTCTTTCAAGTCAAAATACACGAGATGGAAAGCATTAGTCCATAAAGGAAAGAGAAAGGAAGCGACCATTTTATTTTAAACAATTTGGCAAGTCACTTTGCCCATAGTATTTGGAAGGACTCTTTATGTGAGTTCAGAAAACTGTGAAAATATTGTATGTTGTATCACTGAAAACATTATAGACAGCCTGAAAAATAACAAAGTGAAATACAATGCTATTTCAATCACAAAAAGTTAAATATAAGGATTTACAATAATGTAATGTATATGGAGAGTTATAAACACATACTTCTAGGCACATATAGGAGCAAGTATAAAATACTGTAATTAAAACATCCATTAAAACACATATGGGGGCTTCCCTGGTGGTGCAGTGGTTGAGAATCTGCCTGCCAATTCAGGGGACACGGGTTCGAGCCCTGGTCTGGGAAGATCCCACATGGCGTGGAGCAATTGGACCCATGAGCCACAACTGCTGAGCCTGCGGGTCTGGAGCCTGTGCTCCACAAGAGAGGCCGCGATAGTGAGAGGCCCACACACTGCGATGAAGAGTGGCCCCCACTTGCCGCAACTGGAGAAAGCCCTCGCACAGAAACGAAGACCCAACACAGCCAAAAATTAATTAATTAATTAATTAAAAAAAAATATGGACTTAAGTCTCACTGAAATTCCACTATTAACTTTTAAAGGGTATTAAAGCTGCTAATTCATCTGTTTAAATAATAGGAAGACTTGTAATAGGAACATATTAGGTCATTGTAATAGAAAAGCCTACATTTTATACCTCTTTAATGTTAGTTTTTCTGGTATATTCCTTACATATTTTATTAATAGCAGGACCCTTGTCTGGGTGTTATTTCAGGTACAGAAAGTCTATCTAGAACCCATGTGAATGTGTTTGGTTGGGTAAACAGCATAAATGAAAGTATTTTTAAATATCTTAAGTCTGGTTAGCAGGAAGTGAGCTTATGATGGCAATTTTACCTCTTAATAAGAATTCCGTAAGGGGTCAGCAACCCACAATGTCAGCGTTTAGAACCTCTCTTAGAAAGGAAAGTTTGGGTTGCAATGAGTTTAGAGAATAGCAGTCAAGTCCTCATGACTGTTGAGAAGTAGAATCCTAGGAGATTTACTTACATGGTATAAAAATTGGTTTCTCTTGTGAGGTCACTTCTCAAAACTCTCTCAGAAAGTGTTGAAGTGTAGGTAATGAGTTATCCATGATAAAGAAGGCACCTCATCTATGGAATCATAAGGGGAGAAATACAGTATATAGCATAGCTTACAAGGTAAATATGGATCGAGTCTCTTCAATGGCTGTACACTTCATTTTTTTTCTTACATTTACATTACACTTATTTCAGGCTGACTCCATTTGCCTCCTGAGTATCCATGTTAACTCCAGTATTCATACCTTCAGTCTTATTCCTCTCCTCTGCTGGAATGTCTATTGCCTACTCATGTCTGTCCATCATTCAAGGATTCAACTGAAAGATCACTCTCCCCCTATTACCCTGTTGAAAAGATCTTTCCAGTTCTTCTCTGTCTCTCTGCCTTCCTGTCTGCTTTCCCCTTTCTTTTACTTCCCCCTTCCTTCTAGTCTAGTATTGTGCTAGAAGCAGTGTCATAAATCTGTTTTGTTTTTAGGGATTACACTCTCTTCCTTTACATACTGTGCTCTTGGTAATTGTCTAAAAATTTTTAACTGTTAATTCCAACTTTTGATCAATCAGCAGCCATTTTCTTATATTCATGTATACATTCAACACAACATTAAACTTACCCTTTAAATAAGGAGCCTCACAGAAATGAGATCAAAATCTCATATACAGATCTTCCTTGAATTATGATGGGGTTACATCCCTATAAACGCATTGTAAATTGAAAATATCATTAAGTAGAAATACATTTAATACACCTTACCTACTGAACATCATAGCTAAGCCCAACCTACCTTAAATGTGCTCAGAACTTACATTAGCCTACATGTGGGCAAAATCATCTAACACAAAACCAATTTTATAATAAAGAGCTGAATATCTCACGTAATTTATTGAATACTGTACAGAAAGTGAAAAAACAGAATGATTTTATAGGTACAGAATGGTTGTCAGTGTGTCAGTTGTTTATCCTTGTGACTGCAGGGCTGACTGGGAGTTGGGGTTGCTGCCTGCCCAGCATCACCAGAGTATCCACATGGCATATTGCTAGCCCAGGAAAATATCAAAATTCACAATTTGAAGTGTGGTTTCTACTGACTGCATATGGCTTTTGCATCATTGTATAGTAGAAAAATCCTAAATTGAAACTTCTTAACTTGGAGAGCATCTGTACTGAACTCTTCCTAAAATAAAGACTGCTAGACACATTTACAAATTATCTCATTGAAACTTTCCAACAATCTATTCCCTCCAATTCCAACTGGGTCCACATTATGTAGGAGAGAGAACAGCTAGCCAGACAGCAGAAAACCTGGCTTCTGACTCTTCTCCATTGCTTACCAGCTATTCAAAGATGGGCATCTCACTCTACTGATTTTAAACCTTGGTATTAAAATCAACTGGAGATAATAACGGCCAAAGTCCACACATGAAGATAGATGTGAAAATTGCCTCTGTGTTTTGAAGTGCTATTCAAATATCAGGTACTAGAATCTCTTGCAAAGGTATACAAAAAAGACCTTCAATTTTTCACATAATTAACTTTTTAAAATGTAAATTAGAGCCACTTGAAATTTGTTCCTATAACAAAGTCACTATCACTTTCTAATGTGTTCCTATATACAAGAGCTCCTATAAGAAGGAGCTGAGGTAGGATGGAAGGATGGAATTAAAAATTATTAGGATAGTCCGTGTCCTTAAGCTTCTTCCCTGCAGTTTTCTTTTTCTTTTTTTAAGTTAATTTTTATTGGAGTATAGTGGATTTACAATGTTGTGTTAGTTTCAGGTGAACAGCAAAGTGAATCAGTTATACATATACATATATCCTCTCCTTTTTAGATTCTATACCCATATAGATCATTACAGAGTATTGAGTAGAGTTTCCTGGGCTATACAGTAGGTTCTTATTAGTTATCTATTTTATATACAGTAGTGTGTATATGTCAATCCCAATCTCCCAATTTATTCCTCCCCCAATCTTTCCCCCTTGGTAACCGAAAGTTTGTTTTCTACATCTGTGACTCTATTTCTGTTTTGTATATAGGTTCATTTGTACCGTCCCTGCAGTTTTTAAAGCTATCGAGAATCAGGCTCTTACTCTGTGCCAGGGACTAATTTAAATGCTTTATATATGTTTCAAAAAGAAAAAAGACAAACTCCTTCTGGGAATGAAATTTTTAAAAACCCCAGTGGACATGGTTTCAATATTCTGGAAAAAAAAGAAAAAAGAAAAATTAGGCTGAATTGCCCTGCTGTTAAAGGTTGGGAACTGGGGACCAAGGGAGGTGCTGAAAGGTGAGACTGAAAAACAAGAGGCAGGATCCCAATTAGGTTTTGATTCAAGGCAAGTTAGTGACAAGTTTCTGGTTGGGGAAACGTCTGAGGAACTTTTGAAAATTGTATAATTCTAGCACACTTTATTGAAACACCTGCATATCTTTGAACTTTAGTAAAGACTTCACCCCTTTCCACACCCCCAAATACATACACGCTCTTATGGTAGTGGTACTATGGGGAGGGATTAAGAATTGAGACAGCATCGGGTATATGATAACATGGAAAAGGAGACTAGACAGGTGGAGACAAGCAGAAATCAGAACTGAAAGAGCCTGGTACACATGTGTGCATCACTATGAGGCCTTAGAAATGGATTCAAATCTAGGATCTTGCAGTTATAAGTGGTGTGATCTTGGGAAAGTTCTTTTTCCATTCTGAGACAGATTCATCAGGAGTAGTTGAGGATGATGTTCACTTCCACCTTGAGAGACTGTTGTCTAGATTGAATACGAAAAAAATATATGTATGACCAATGATGGTTATATGGATATACTCAATGTACTGTAGCCTCCTTATGCCTTTCTGTCCTCTACGAGTTAAATGAATGTTAAAATGCCATCCCTCCCTCTTTGACTCTCTCCAGTATTAATGAGGATATTTCTTGGAATAAAAGTTAAGGACACTGCTATAGAGAACCAGGTGGTAACCTTGACTACCTGCTATATATACTCCTTCCATGAGTAAACTCTCTTTGCCCGACCTTTGGTGTGGATTTTACCGTAACAGTGAACTAGGTAAAACTACCCCTGCCAGTTTCTGTGACAACACAGGAAGCAAATCCTGAATATCTCTTCATCTTCTTAGCAGATTTACCTAAGACTCTGCTTTCCATCTTGAAACCATCTAGAAAATGGGAAGTGACCTGATAAACTAGTTTCCTTTAAGGTGATATTAAATGATAGTCTAATGTGTAAACTTCTCTGAATAATATGTATATGTTAAAAAAAATAATAACGGAAAGCATATACTGAGCACTTCCTGTGTTAACAGGCACTTTTCTAAACCCTTTTTATGTACTGTGTATGGTATTTAACTTCACACTACCACATGACAAAGCTACTTTTAATATTCTTATTTTGAAAATAAAAATAAAAGTCCATGACTTTGGACTGTTAATTAATACTTCTGAGCACTAGACCTCTATGTCATGTCACTCCCATTTTATACTCCCCCAGACTTTTCTCACAGCTCACAGAATTTAGTCCAAGTTTCTATAAGGCTCCAGTGATCAACTTTCCCATCTTAATTTTGTAAACAGGTCAAAGTTTCTTCTATTTCTGTTCCTCCTCTATTGCATGCAGAGCTATCCCCACATCCTTCATAACCTTGCCAACCTCCATTCGTCTCCGGGACCAAATGAAACGTAACTGTCACTGTAAAGTGTTTGGAGATACTGCGGTTAAATCCACCTGTTCAAAACCTCTTATTACATGCTCCGCCACCCTGTAAAACACTAACACGGTACTAATTAATATTAATTTTTATAAGTGTTAGCTCTATTTTTTCCCATAGATAAAAACTCCATGAAAGCAAGAATACGTCGCCTGTTCTGTTTTTGTTTTTCTTATTTTCACCATTTTATCCCATTTCCTATCATACAGTAAACTGGACCCAGTACCTACCAGATATTTTCTTATATTCACACAGGTACATCAAACTCAAAATGTCCAGATTCAGCTCCTTAATCTCTCCCTAAAACCTTCTTGAGAATCTGTCTCCATCTGAGCAATGAGCATCTATCTCTCTAATTACACACAGTCACCCAGGGAATCATCCTTCACTTCCTACTCCCTTCCCTCTGCTCATCCACAGTCATTAAGTTGTGTGGATTCTGCTTCTGAAACTTTCTCTTCTCCATTTTCAAAACCCAACATTCAGTCTGTCTTGAAATACTTCAGAACTTGTCTGGCCTCTTTGTCTATACTCAACCCCTCAAAAAGATACTTTTTTTTCCCCAAAACACACAGCTGGTCAAGTTAATTTTTTGCTGAAAGTATTTCAATGAACTATTTAACTGTCTTCAAAATATTGTCCCATATTTTTCTGTTGTCCTCCTCCATCCCCACATTCACCCTCCCCTCCAACCATATTACACATCTCCTATTCTCCACAAATATCTGGCCTTTTATGTACATTTTTCCCCTACTTGAGTTACCATTTTTCCTTTGGGAATGTAGCTAACTCTTATTTATCTTTAAGAATTGCCTGTCAATTCCTCTAGGAAGATTCTCCTCACTCATTCTTACCTCTTGTTCAGTTCTCCAGGGTTTGATACTTTCATAGTGTCCTATGATCAAATATAAATGTTTCATATTGTATGTTCATTGTCTTTACTGAAATAAGGAAAATCAGATTTGGTTAGAACAATTCCAAAATTCAAAATGGTTAGATATAATACAATTTTTCCATTATTTGCAGTTTTGTTTGCTATTCAATATTTCTTTCCTGTTCCAGTTTCAGTGTGAAAGAAAATCCAGACACCACAAGAGCACACTGAGGGTTGTGGTTTTGTTTTAGTTTAATAATGAAACATTTGTAATAAAACCCTTCTAATGGTATCATGAAGCCTACAGGAACTATAAAAACATTCAGCTCCCAGGCTTTTTTTTTTTTTTTTTTTTTTTTTTTTGGTAGCTCTAATTTATTGGTTTTTGAGATAAAAGCTTCAAAAGCTTCAAAAATGATGTGGGGTGCTTCCCTCTTTTTTAGAACTACAAAGCCAATATTCCAACCAGAGTAGCATTTTCCTGCATTAAGGGAACCCAAAGGAATCTCTCCACAGAAGTGGCTGTGGTTTGCGAAAGACACAAGACCTGACCCCTCGTCTTTCACAGAAATCATGTGCTGATTTCAAGGAATTGGTTTCCTCTTCCTGTTTCACTTCCTTATGTTAGAGAGAGAGAGAGAGAGAGAGAGAGAGAAAGAGGGAGAGAGAAAAAGGGGTGGGGGGAGGGAGGGAGAGAAGCAGGAAGAGAGGGGGAGAGTTTGATGTTCTTTCCATCTGCATGATTTTCCATTTATCCTTTACAGTTTTGTGGTTTATAAAGTTAAATGTTTGAAATGTGAAAGGAAAATGTATGGATTTTTTTTTAGCTCAATCTTTGTGTCTTTTCAATGTTTTCATGAGCATTACATTCAAAATGACTACTAAACTTATTATTTTACTTTTTATATGAAAGTTGATTAAGTAAGGTTGAGTATATATTAAATGTAGTTAAATTAAGAAAACTCACAGACATTACAAAATAAGTAAATATTTAAATTGACTATGGAATATATATGTATGTATATATATGTATATATACAGTGAAATATCAATTTATATGCATAATTCACATAAAACTATTGACAAGGTAGCAATCTCTTGGCAGGATAAATTCTGAAAAACATTGCTTTAAAAATTTTAAAAATATGTCTTTATTAACTTGGCTGCATTTCTTCATCTGTGTTGTTCTCAGCATTTTGTAGCAAATAATACCTACCTCAGGTTTCTGTGTAGGTCAAATAAAATAATATACATAAAATTTCTGGCACAAATCTAGCATGTGTAAAACCCTCAGTAAATGTAAGTATTCTCTCTTCAGACATTTGAAATTATAATAGTTCTAAACATTTAATAATTGTTTTATGTTTTTGGTCATGACCAGGTAATATTTTAAATTATCAGAAAAGAGAATGTACCTCTTAAACTGAAGTCACGTCCTTGTTTAGTTACAATGATTTAGATGACCTGAGCATATCTTTTAATCTACCCACTATTTAGCATGGTAACATAGTATAAAATTAATGTCTTTGTTTTTTTAATATTATAGATATATGATCTCAGGCACAGTGAGTGAAACTTGTGGTGCACAATAAGAGGAGGGGGAGTTCTGGCTTCCCATTGTGGGAATATTTCTTGTGCCTTTGACACCTTTACATGAATTTTTTCCCTGCAGAATTCAGTAATCCAATTTCCTAATCTGTACAACAAGGATAATAACATATAATCTTATAATCTGTTCAACTTTCTTTCTCTTCCTTCCTTCCTTCCCTGCCTCCCTCCCTCCCTGCCTCCTCTTTCTTTTTCTTTCTTTCCTTTCTTTTTTTCTTTCTTTCTTTCTTTCTTTCTTTCTTTCTTTCTTTCTTTCTTTCTTTCTTTCTTTCTTTCTTTTTTCTTTCTTCCTTTCATTCTTTCTTCTTTCCTTCCTTCTTTCCTTCCTTCCTTCCTTCCTTCCTTTTCTTTCTTTCTTTCTTTCTTTCTTTCTTTCTTTCTTTCTTTCTTTCTTTCTTTCTTTCCCTCCTTCTTTCTTTCTTCTCATAACCCAAAGCAAGGAATTTGCAGGAATGTTTTTGCTTTAAACAGTTCTATTGAGGTAAATTTGAAATAATAAACTAGACATACTTAAAGTTACAATTTAACAAATGTACTTAAAGTTACAATTTAATAAGTTTTGACATATTTATACTCTTGAGAAAACATCACCATAATCAAGGTAGTGAACATATTCATCTATATCTTCACCACCAAGGTTTCTTCATGCTCTTTTGTAATCCTTCCCCTCCTATCCTGCCCCTCCCAGTGCCCATGCAACCACTAATCTGCTTTTTATCTCAATAGATTACTTTGCATTTTCTAAAGGTTTATATAAATGCAATCATACAGCATGTAGTCTTCTTTCTTATTCATTCAGTTAATCATCATTTTGATTCATCTATGTTATTGTGAACATCGATAGTTCCTTCTCTTTTACTGCAGAGCAGTATTCTAGTGTGTTATTATTCCCAAATCTGTTTGTCCTTTCACCTGTGGAAGGACATCTGTGTTGTACTGCTATGAGCATTCTTGAACAAACCATCCTATGGATATATGCTGGAATAAATATCTAGGTATGGAATGGCTAGGTCATTTGGCAGATGTATGGTTAAACGTTTTCAGGAAATGAGCAAACACTCTTTCCCAAAGTGGCTGCATAATTTTACACTCTGACCAGCAGTATGAGAGTTACAACTACTTCAAATCATTGCTGACACTTGGTATGATCGGTCTTATTAAATTTTAGACATTCTAATAGGTATATAGTAGTATCTCACTGTGGTTGTGTACATTTTTAATTAAAATTTTTATTTTGAAATAACTACTAATTCACATGCAGTTGTAAGAAATAATACAAAGAAATGCCATATACCCATTGCCAAGGTTCCCCAATAGTGACATCTTGAAAACTATAGGACAATCAAGATATTAACATTGATACAGTCAAGGTACAGAACTCTTCCACCACCATAACGATCCCTCCTGTTGCCTTTTTACAGTCACATTTACCTCCGTTTTATTGTGGGTTTTTTTTTCTGTTTGTTTGGTTTTTTGCGGTACGCGGGCCTCTCACTGTTGTGGCCTCTTCCGTTGCGGAGCACAGGCTCCGGAGGCGCAGGCTCAGCGGCCATGGCTCACGGGCCTAGCCGCTCTGCGGCATGTGGGATTTTCCGGGACCCGGGCACAAACCCGCGTCCCCTGCATTGGCAGGCGGACGCTCAATCACTGTGCCACCAGGGAAGCCCCCGTTTTATTGTTTTTTATTTGTTTTCTTTGCTTCTTGTTCCTCTGGTTCTCTTTCCTTAGCTTCCTGTGGGTAATCTGAACCTTTTTTAAGATTATACCTGGATTTATTGATCGTGTATTGGAGTGTAATAGTATCACTTTATATGATAAAGTGGGTAGAGTGGTCATTCCAAGTATTAAAACATACATACATACTTTATTACAGTAGATAGCAATCACTGTTTTACTGCTTTGACTGAAGTGCAGAAATCTTACTTCAATTTAGGTCTTTTTTACCCTTCCCACCTTTGAAAAATAATTATCTTAAGTATATATTGGGTACCACATGTAACGGTGTTATTTTTGCTTCAACCATAAATTATGATTTAAGAAACTCATAAAAAGGTGGATATTCTGTTACTTACCCTATTTTTATCCACTCTAATGTCTTTCCTTTTAGAAGTTCCAAGCTTTGTTCTGTTACCGTTTGCTTTCTGTTTAGAGAACTTCCTTTAGCCATTCTTTAAGGATAGTTTTGCTAGCAACAAATTCTTTTAACTTTTCTTTGCTCAGAATATATTTACTTCCTCTTCATTCCTGAAGGATATTTTTGCAGGATTTAAAATTTGAGGTTAGCAGTTTGCTTCTTTCATTACTTGAAAAATATTGTGTCACTTCCTTCTGGCCTCAGTGATTTCACATGAGAAAACACGCTAATATACATTGATTTTCCTCTTTAAGTAATGTGTCATTTTTCTCTATGGTTGCTTTATATATATATATATATATATATATATGTGTGTGTGTGTGTGTGTGTGTGTGTTGTTGTTCTTGTTCTTAGTTTTCAGAAGTTTGATTATGTGTATTGGCATGGATCTATTTGAGTTTGTCCACTTGGAGTTTTGCTCAGTTTTTTGAAACTGCAAGTTTATATCTTTCCTCAAATTTGGGAAGATTTTAGCTATTATTCATTCAAATACTTTTTCAAATACTTCAAGTACTCTCCTCTCGGATTGCAAGGATATGGATATTAGCTCTTTGTTATTGTCCTACATGTCATTTTTTTTAACATCTTTATTGGAGTATAATGGCTTTACAATGGTATACTAGTTTATGCTTTATAACAAAGTGAATCAGTTATACATATATATATATGTTCCCATATCTCTTCCCTCTTGCGTCTCCCTCCCTCCCACCCTCCCTATCCCACCCCTCTAGGTGGTCAGAAAGCACCGAGCTGATCTCCCCGTGCTATGCGGCTGCTTCCCACTAGCTATCTATTTTACGTTTGGTAATGTATATATGTCCATGCCACTCTCACTTTGTCCCAGCTTACCCTTCACCCTCCCCATATCCTCAAGTCCATTCTCTAGTAAGTCTTTATTCCCATCTTGCCCCTAGGTTCTTCATGACTTTTTTTTTTTCTTAGATTCCATATATATGTGTCAGCATACGGTATTTGTTTTTCTCTTTCTGACTTACTTCACCCTGTATGACAGACTCTAGGTCCAATCCACCTCACTACAAATAACTCAATTTTGTTTCTTTTTATGGCTGAGTAATATTCCATTGTATATATGTGCCACACCTTCTTTATCCATTCATCTGTCTACATGTCATTTTTTTTTAAGTCTATTTGCTTTCTGTTGTTGAGATTAGGTAAATTACATTGATCTGTCTTCAAATTCACTGATTCTATCCCTGTCATCTTCATTTTAGTGTTGAAACTATTGAGTGACATTTTTCAGTTATTGGATTTTTCAGTTCTATAATTTCTATTTGGTCCTTTTTTACAACTTCTATTTCTTTCCTGATATTTTTCAATTTTTTCATTTGCTCAGAAGAATTTGTAATTGCTTGTTGAAGCATTTTTGGATGGCTGCTTTAAAAATCTTGTCAGATAAAATCAACATCTGATGCATCTTGATTGTTGGCATCTGTTGATTATATTTTCTCGTGTTGTGATTTTCTTGGTTCTACATAGAGTTAACATTATATTATGAGACTCTCAATGCTATTAAACTTTTTAAAGGAGGTGTAACACCTGGGAAGGTGTAACACTAGGCTGTTGGGTGTGTCCGCTCACCTTCCAACCGTGCCCCGCTGACACTGCTCCCACACTTGTGAGCACTGACCCACACAGCTGAATTGCAGACAGCTGGGGTGGAAGATCAGCTTCTCCTTGACCCTGATGACACCTCCACATTAAAAATAGGGCACCTATTCATCCCACCTCATTACCTCTGAACGGGGCGGGGGGGGGGGTTGTAAGATCAGCTTTCCATTGATCTTGCTGCCCCCAAGAAGTTGGAAAGTGACGAACTCAAGCCCAAACTGCCTTATTGCTGCAGGCTGGAGTCAGAAGCTTAACTCTCCACTGGGGTCCCCAGACACCAGGAGGAGGGAGGTGGGGCGAGCAGCATGTCAACCAATCCCATTCCCATCACCTCCTTGTGCCTCCTGAGGTAGGTGCTCAGCAGCCCACTAAATCTGCAACCCATGCTGACAATGGAGGAGTTGTGTGCAGAAACAGGAGTGTGGTTGGCCTTGCTCCAAACAGCTTATTCAGTCTCATTGCTGCCGGGTGGATAGGAAGTTCAGCTCCCCACTGGGTTTCCGAGACACCAGGGGTGGGAAGGAAGTGAAATACTCACTAGCATCTACTTGTACCACCTTGTTTTATTTTATTGATGTAAGGTGGGGTAGAAACTCATCTCCCCACCACCATGGAGGAAGGGGATGTGAATTCTAGTGATGATCAGCCATACCTGCACTGCCTCTTTACATCTCTTTGCTTCTGGGTGTGGCATGGAGGCGAGCTGGCCCCTAAACTGCACTGATATTATCCTGGTGGAGGAATGGGCGTGGCACGAGCATCTGCTAGACAGGTTGATCGGCTCCCTGCTGTGCCTGCCAATAATGGAATTGGCTTCTGTGGGCAGGGATTTGGGGTGGAACAACACTTCTCCTGAAATATAGTATCTTGAAAACCAGTGTTTCATATATTTTATCCAGTTTGGGGGCATTTCATGCAGGAAGGTAAACATAGTCACTGTTACTCCATCCATTTATTTCAGGCTGGAAGCAGAAGCCTGAAATAAATCTTATAAAATAATTATCAAACTTTTTGAAAAGATGGCTTTGAGTTGAGCAAAAGTGGTCACAGTATCCAGCATTGCTGACGTGCAATCAAATGTAATAAACTGGAGTACATCAAAGTACAAGATCAAAAACTGCGTCACACTGGTATCCTCTCCATAATGACCGCTCCCATGAGTGTGGGAGCAGTGTCAGTGGGGCACAGTGGGGAGGTGAGCAGGCACACCCAACAGCCTAGTGTTACCCCTTGCCAGGAGATTGCCTCCTTTCAAAGGTTAAATAAGATTTCAAAAATGGAGTGTTCCCCCAAAAGATCCAATCATTAGTAAACTGATGGCTTATGTCTAGAGTCGGTTAAGCATTCCTTAGTGTTTTATTGAAATGCAAACAAAAATAATGAAATGGGGATGGAGAGATACTTATTCAAATAAGTAAAACTGATTATCACTTATGTACATTTGTGAATAGCATTTATCGTTTAGCTAGTAGTTTGGGAACAATGTAAATTTCTTAATTTTGATAACTTCACTATGGTTAGGTAAGATGTTAATTAGGGGAAGTTAGGTGAAGGGAATACAGAAACTCTTTGTACTAAGTTGGCAACTCCTCTGTAAATTTAAATTCATCTCAAAGTAAAATAGTTAATTAAAAAAAAATTGTTCCCTACATTGTTATTATCACAGCAAATGACTTGAAATGTCAGAGTCATTTTCATTCTACTCCCTGATCCAATCAGTCACCTAAGCTTGATTTTTATCTCTGCACTATCTTTTGTCTTCTGCAACACACTCTTTGCTCAAGTTCCCATTAGTTCTAGTTGGATCATTGCAATGACCTGCACATTAATCTCCCTATTTCTATGTCTGAGAAGGAAAAACTAACTTAATTGGGTCTCCCTCTGTGAATTGGCTAGAACTGACTCACCTCATCATTTGGTAGCCACTTAACTCTTCTGGACCACAATGTCTTCAACTGTAAAACGGGAATAATTACAAAGTAACAGTGAGACACAAATTATATACAATCTTGGAATCAGCGAAGTGTTTGCACTTTTAAATGCTAATGCATAATCACTTGCTAGACACAGCCAATAGCAAACAGCTGCTTCCAGGAAAATCATTTTACCCATATGTTTTAGTTTCACAGGCTTCCTGTGATTTGATCGCATAAAAATAACCTCCAGTGGTGACACTAAAACCCAAAGCACACTGACGAGCTTCAAGCCAAGTCCATCTTGGGGACTGCAATGGCCTCCTATTTCTACTTTGCTCAATTTCAGCCATGTAATATATAGTAATGCAGGGCTAAAGCTGTTAACTTTCATTTTGTCACCTTCAGTAACTTCTTAAAGCCATATACCTCCAGAGCTGCCTACAAATTAACCTCAAGTAAAATAAGTCACCCTCAAATGATTGAATTGCCTTCCTGGATACATGTAATAACATTCATTGATTAATGCACCTGTGAGTACATGGGTAAAACAGCAACAAATGTTTCAAAAAGAAATAATTTTTTTTGCGAGTTCAATTGCAGGAAACAATAAGATATGCTTTTAAGATTATTCATAACCTTTAAAAACCATCATCACCTTTATAATTTTTATAAAATTTTAATATCCTTTATGAGAAGGAACACAAACTTTAGCACAGTTTACAGTCTTTTAAAATTAACAATATTTTGCAGAATTTTCCTTTACAAGTCACTGACTCAACCCAACCAGGCCGGAGGTCCAACTCCTCCTTTTTTTTTTTTTTTTTTTTTGCCTTCATAACAAAGAAATCATCAGAAATTTCTTAATGACAAATAACAATGAGATACATTATATTTTTTATTATGAACTGAGCATATTTTAAAATTAACATAGATATATGAAAAAGATGAAAAAGACCAAAGCAAGCCTTGTATTTTAGTAGAATTTTCCAGTTTTCAATAAAAGTAACACCCAGACAGCACCATATGTTGGCTAGGTAGAGGGAGGAAGGGTGATGAATAATTCAGAATTGCCGCGAGAACCTTAACATCGTAATGGTTTTCATACTGCCTGGTTATTTCTTGCTGGACTCACTTAACTGGCAGAGTCCATGTTTCCTCACAGCTTTATTCAGTGAAGAAAATCTATACTGAGACCCTAAGCCTTAACAAATTGCCAAGGGATGAGGCTAAAGATGACTGCAGATCTCTACGTATTTAAATATTCAGGAGCCTAACCTGATAAATATGGAGGGTAAAGCAGAAATTTAAGTGAAAGAAAGGTTCCTATTTGCTTCCCAGGTAGTTTGCCAGTTCACTGTGATGTTAAATAAGAACCTTGGCTTTCAATATTGACAGATGAATGATCTGACTCTGGAGGAACAGTTATTATCCAGTAAGGGCTCTGTGTTATACAAGCAATTCTGTTTTAGTTCTGGGGGCATAAGGACCCTCCACTATTACCTGCAGCTTGAGA
This sequence comes from Aethalodelphis obliquidens, assembly GCF_003676395.1. Lineage (NCBI taxonomy): Eukaryota > Metazoa > Chordata > Mammalia > Artiodactyla > Delphinidae > Aethalodelphis > Aethalodelphis obliquidens. Next base: position 15,801,179 of record NW_020837957.1, on the reverse strand, counting down.
ATGCACAGCTGGAATGGCAATGGATTTGTTATTTGTAAAACATCCATGAATTTCATCACAGGCCTTCTACCAACATGGAAGCATCTGTGAGTCAAACCGTTCCCCAGCTGTTCATCCACTACCTGCAGGTTCTTACAGCATAACACCCCTATTAATACTGCTGGTTACCCTGCACCCTTAATGAGTCCATACAAAATCGTTCCTTTTATACTGCAGTTTAATGTATGAAATCCCTCCAGATAAATCCCTTAAGGTTCTTTAAAAAAATGTCTTTTTGGAATTGCTACCAGAGTTTCTGGGGCAACTCTCCACATTTTCATCTGAAACCCTGTTTGTTTCCTAAGTTTTTTGCAAAGGGTCCTCCCTTCCAGGCAGATGCATTCTTGGTGCTTTCTTGCACAAATAGAGAAAATGTCCATGAAAGCAAGATTCAAAGGCTAAATAGAATAAAAACAAAATACCAGACTGGAGTTGTTTTAGGAGTTACCTTCAAAAGCACAATTGCTTCAGGACCCCTTAACAAATAACTTTTCTTTTTAAGGCTCTTGAAATTGTAATTTCTTTAACAGTGACACACATATTTTAGGCTTTAATTAGCAGCTTTAGTGATACTAATTTGTATCATTGCACTGCTGTACTTTTATTTCAAGGCAAATTTTATGTATAAATTATTTGGTAAGGGGTATTTAACAGCTTTACTTCAGGAAATGGAAAGGGAGTAAACTTTCATATCAAAAGCAAAACAATAATATATAATGTTTAAATTCGCAAAGAACATTTATTTAACTTAAACACTGACTAATAATTATGGTAAATGAACGATTACAAGATTTAGTAATTCAACAAACTTCTGCAAGTTTGTTGATTATTATATTTTGTTTTATAGCCCCCAAATTTCAGTAAGATCATGTTAACTGAGGTAATACGTGAACCCTTTCAGCAGCAGCTTGCCATTTCTTCCACATCAGCAGTCCTCCATTTCTTGACATCAAACTGAGTATTCTTTCCAATACCTAACATTTGTTTTTCTCTGGATGCATGTTTCTTTGGATCTAAAAAATATAGATTCAGTTTAATAAGAATATAGTGTCAAGTGTAATAGCTTTAATCTGATATATCACTCATTAACAAAGCAATATCAATAGAGTTTCACTTCTGTGTGGATTTCTAGATTCCATTTGGATTTTGGTGTGATTTTTAAATTTCATATATTGATGATCATTTTTAGATTTTAGCTATTTATTAGATTTGTTTGTACTCATAAATGAACACAAATATGATGTATTTTTAAAATAAAATTCCTGTTACAGAGGCCACTTTCAAATGGGAAATAATATATTTGGCTCTGTACTCCAAGAAAGGAAATAAGTCAAATACCTTCTGCCTGAATACATTAAAAGTAATACATTACCAGTTCATAAGTAGAAGAGTGACAGACAGTGTGTATTGTGTATGCCAGTGACAAAGGATAGTGGGCTAAGCTCATCAGCCTCTGATGTGTGGCCTGGTTACCCCCACTAAGCAATATTTCTCTAAAGATATAACCATTCTTTTTTCCATTTATTATTCCCATACATATCATTACTTTATACACCTCTTTCTCAAACCCAGTCTCCATTGAACGACTTACGGAGTCTTCAATCTCATAGTCATGGGGAATGTGTGTTATAAATATTTCCTCAGTGAAAGAATATCGGCTTAACTTAAGTTCAATTAAATAGCAACTTTGACTCATGTAGACCAAACTTACGAAACAAATACTTCTGTTTTAAATTCTCACAGAAAAAGTCTTTACTATTTTCAGTTAATTGTGTCAATGGTTATTTAAATTTTTGTTCTGAAGAATTACCATGTAGCATCAGAGGATTTTCTCAGTTATTACATTGTTTTGGTTTGAAAGAATTCTAACACTTGAAGTCTAACACTTCCTTTTCTGTAGAGGTGATAATTCCTATCACTTCGCCATCCTCTTCCTTCCACTCCCAATCCCCACCAGTAACAGAAATGTAGGGCACAGCATAATTTTGATCAAGCACTACATGCTAAAATCTCCACCAGCTTGGGTCTTCTCTGGTGGCGCAGTGGTTGAGAGTCTGCCTGCCGATGCAAGGGACGCGGGTTTGTGCCCCGGTTCGTGAAGATCCTACATGCCGAGGAGCAGCTGGGCCCGTGAGCCATGGCCGCTGAGCCTCCGCGTTTCAGAGACTAAGGAAGGTATTTTTAATTCAACTTATGTAATACTATAGATGAATGAAAGGTTATTATTACTATTGACTTTATAACGTCTCAATTTAATTTCTAAAATGCAGCATTTCATAAATGGAAATCTGTTACACGTAAATTAAGAAGACTAGCTACTTCCTTATTTAGCTTAAAATGAAATAGGCACGTAAATACCTGCGATATATAGTATGCATATGAATAGTTTAGTTGGAACGTGTTCAAGTAGCACTTTTAAAAAGATTCTATGCTGGGCTTCCCTGGTGGCGCAGTGGTTGAGAATCTGCCTGCTAATGCAGGGGACACGGGTTCGAGCCCGGTCCGGGAGGATCCCACATGCCACGGAGCAACTAGGCCCGTGAGCCACAACTACTGAGCCTGCGCGTCTGGAGCCTGTTCTCTGCAACAGGAGATGCCGTGATGAAGAGTGGCCCCCGCTTGCCACAACTATAGAAAGCCCTCGCACAGAAACGAAGACCCAACACAGCAAAACTTAATTAATTAATTAATAAACTCCTACCCCCAACATCTTCTTTAAAAAAAAAAAAGACTCTATGTTAAAGGAGTATAGCTTGGTAATTTAGTAGCTCTTTCAGAATATAAATACCTATAGGTAGAACGGGAAAATTTCTGCCCATAGAGCACCAGTCATAAGTTTCATAAGTAGACATAAGTAGGCTGCCTGGGAAATGGTTAATTTTGTATTTCCTGGCCTTTGATATTGTTGGAAGCATGGGAAAAAATATTAATTGTTCAATTTTTTTCAGTCCATTTGAGACTAGTATAAGCAGTCAAAACCATTTACCCAATTTTCACCACTTGGAACAGAAATTTCAAAATACTAAAGATAGAGCAGTTTCCACTGGTCAACAGGGAATTCTCCAGTAGTGTCTTTAAAGAAAAATCATTAAAAAAAAACTGGTGTAATCTTTTTTAGGTTCTCATTATAATACAATAATTATTGAAGGATATTATTTTAAAATATCAAACAGTTGCTTTTCCAGTGAGGGAACTGAGTTACTGAGATACTCTCTCTTAACTGAATTACTCAGTATGATAGATTTGCCCTAGAAACGGTGTTAAAACTATAATCCGAATTTCATGACTCCTGAGCCTGTGTTTGGACAATTCTTTTGCCAGGGTTCCTAATGTTTCGGTAACTGGAAAGGATCAGTAATTCTTTCAGGGCACAAGGGTATCATTTAAATACTCAGGAAGAAACAATTTGCCAACTGTGACATCAACTCCCTGAAACAGTTAATAGGATGGACAGTTTGCACCCATCAAGTATTTTATAGACCTTGGCTCATTCTAGAATCAGAAGTTGTCTTTAACTTTTTACCTTTTAAAATAAACTTAACTTTAATTGAATTTATGTTTTTGTTTGTTGTTTGTTTGGAAGTCCAGGCAAATAATTATAACCTTGTTTGTTCCATATACTCTCTTGCTTATCCATATGAATTTTCAAAGAGAGAATAACATGAAAGTGAGAGCAATGACAAACTTGCAATTTCAGAGTTTCAATCTTTTTACTTTAGATTACTTTATGTATCTATTAATAAAGACTAACTCTCAATATTCAAATCTTCTCTGTAAATAATAAAATTGGAATGCCTGGTAGTAGAGCTAATAAAAGGTTGGCAGGTAAATATATTCCTATATTGTTACTGTTTTTGAAATCGGAATGAATATCTGAACACAACTTTAATACCATTACTTAAATGACTCAGTTGCAACGTTTAGACTCTTTTTTTTTTTTAATAAATTTATTTATTTTTATTTTTGGCTGTGTTAGGTCTTCGTTGCTGGGTTCAGGCTTTCTGTAGTTGCGGTGAGCAGAGGCCTCCTCTTCATTGCGGTGCACGTGCTTCTCACTGCAGTGGCTTCTCTTGTTGCAGAGCACAGGCTCTAGGTGCATGGGCTCCAGTAATTGTGGCATGTGAGCTCAGTAGTTGTGGCTCACAGGCCCTAGAGTGCAGGCTCAGTAGCTGTGGTGAACGGGCTTAGTTGCTCCGCAGCATGTGGGATCATTCCCGGACCAGAGCTCGAACCTGTGTTCCCTGCATTGGCAGGTGGATTCTCAACCACTGTGCCACCAGGGAAGTCCCCTGTTTAGACTCTTGAAGCAAATTTTATCCATGTGTTGCTGATATTCTGATAAAGTCAAAAATTTGTTTTGCATATGACAAGATGAAAAATAAAGTAAAATGTCTTGGCTGGTTTTTAAAGGTTTAGACAAAAACAATTCATAACGGTAATATTACTAAGACCACAGGGCCTGTAATCATGGCCTGCTAGTTTCAAATATAAATTTTTTCTAGAGTTTTATTTATAAATTATACATCTCTGAGTTTGAGGAATATCCCATAGGAAAGATAAGGAGAATGAGGGAATGAGGGAGGGAGGGTGAGGAATGGAATGAGAGAAAGAGAGAGAAGAAGAAGAAGAAGAAGAAGAAGAAGAAGGAGAAGGAGAAGGAGAAGGAGAAGGAGAAGGAGAAGAAGAAGAAGAAGAAGAAGAAGATGAAGAAAAAGAAGAAGGAGGAGGAGGAGGAGGAGGAGGAGGAGAAAGTGTGGGGGGGAGAGAAGATCACTAGAGAGAGGCCAGTGTCTCCTCCTGATATATCCTGTTTTGGCTAAAGGAAGGAAGGCTAAGCAAAGTATGGTTATGTAGTGTTACGGAATGTATTTACAAGGAACTCTGCACATAACACATAAATACCTAACTACTGTTAGATGAAGGCCACAGACCCTTCCTCCTTCCCTCCCTGTCTCATATCACTGTCTTTGTTTCTCTTGGTCTTCTCTTTTCCTTCAACATTTCCCTTTCTTCCCTTTCTAACCAAATGCAATCTATCCACCTGAAACACAATAGCATGCTGACTTAAGTCTTTCTGCTTCTTTATCTTTCAGAAGAAAAACACATTCTACAGTTGAAAACCCAAATTACAGGAAGAAATACACAAGTTATTAGTGATTCTGACTTTGATCACCAATGCCAAGTAATGGACTTTTTTTTCTTCCTTAAAGTGAAAAGTTTATCTTGCAGATAAGAGAACTGATAGTAACGAGGACACTTTATATCAGAACATTTACAATTAAATTTGGTTCTAGAATTTGTAGGTGACATGGGAAACATTTATTTCCTATTAAAAGGTTTGTAGTATTTTAAGAACATAAACTTTTCTTATTAATGCATTTCTGATTTGAGAAAACATTAAAAAATATTAATAAACCTAACTTTGGGAACCTGACTTTTTTTTTTCTTTTGAAATGCTTTCAAGACTATGGCACTCTTATATTTCTATTATTTCCCTATTAAATACTTCTGGTACATATGCAGATTTTTAAGTATATTAAGAGATTTAATATTGCAAAATATTTATGACCTATCCTTGAGTAATTTTATAGTTGCTTCTTTTTACTAAATACTGAAATCTATTATCATTTGTAAGTGTCAGTTCATTTATTCTAAATGTTTTCTGTTCATATGAAACAAATTGGTACTTCCTATATATTCAAATGTTGTATTTCAAATTTTTCTTTATGTAACGTATTTTTCCAAACATACTTCACCATTTATGTACAGATCACACCTGAAGTTATCAGTGTTGCTTCCACTGAGAGTAGATAAGTAAAAGAAATAATTGTCACTCAATCTGTCTGATTTTTCCATTTTAATTTTGCGAAAAAAATTGAAGTTTCTTAAAAACTTGGCTCTTGACATATTGTAGCTAAAGTTCTTTAACTTATGTCTTTAGTTTGCAAACACTGAAGGAAAGTGCCCATAAATATTCAGCTGCCTGAATAAATTAAGATCAAATATACTTGAAAAAGGATGATATGATAATATTCCTTTTGGAAAGAGGTTCTCACCAATTTACACGGAAGAATGAATCTATATCATTTAAACTAATTTTCAAAACGTTTGACAAAGAGCAGCATTATCTTCAGCTCAAAATTTTCTTCTCTAAAAGCATTTATATTGCTAGTGGAAATCAAGCTGCTGGGTTTTCTCTTGATCCTTTTAAGGGTTTTTGATCCTTCTATGGATTCAGACTCTGTTGTGCAGGCATCGTTAGACAAAACCCATGAATATTAAGCCATTACTTTTACATTAGCAAGATTTCCCAAGGTGGATTTTTATCATTTTAAGACATTTTTGTGTGTGTGTTACTCCCTTTTTGTCTAATCACCTCTAAAATTATGAACTCTACAAGAATAATACATGCTGAATAACAAAACACCTTGAAATATTCATAACTAAGGAAGAAACTGTTAAATGTTCATAAACAAAGTTGTTTGGAGACTCCTTTATTAATTTTTAATTTATTATCAATCAATTCCTTATTTCTTCCAAATTCCTGTAGGGGATTTTGTTAATTAGTCATGTGTAAAATATTCATTAAAACCAGCTTCCTATTTTCTTCTTTATTGCAAATTTACATTTCTAATCTTATAACCAAAATAAATGCCATTGGGTAGAAGAATCACATTAATTTTGATCAACAACTTAAAATAGAAGCTCATACAACAAAAGATATGGTAATATAAACTAGACTAATATTGAGGTACTATGTTGGTAGATGCTGATATTGAAATAGCAGATGGCTATCAGGTTCATGTTTGAAAAAAAGTCACCACTACGTAAAATAGAGTATTATGAAATGTACTCTAATCTAAAATATAATAACACAAATGAAATAATAGTCACTTTGTGCTTTTGTACCTTTGTATGTTAAGGATGTTTCAGAAACAACATATACTTTAGTTAGGGATTCAAGGTTTATCAACAGTGGCAAAATTGATGTTAAATTTTAATCATTGAGTTGCACAAGGTTTGCTAGAGCAGTAAACTTCACATTTTACTTTTCTAATTAGTTTTCTTAGTTGTTATTTATTGCAACTAAAATATTTTTTAAATTTTTGAATATTTCAAAATATTTTAATTTTCAGTTACTGTTATTTGGATTCAATGTTACAAATAGCAAATAGCATAGGATATGGTACATTTATGTGAACTTAGCATTTTTAATGTAGCTACTGACTATTCCCGATAAGAATGTCAGTAAAACATTCATACAAATATCCTTAAAAGTAATATATGCTAGCTTTGTGAGAAATAAAGTTTCCAATGCCAGATACATAGTGTTGCAAAAAGTGAAATTCTTGGTCTGGTCGAAAACTTTTTTTGTAGGGGGTGGGGATACATCTTATAGTCTCATATTACTCTACTGAAACACTACAAGTTGTCTGTTCATACCACCTCTCTGTGGGAAGTCTATATCCCAATTTTAAGTCTTCAGACATGCAATTCAAATATGCAAAATACAACTCCATTTGGAAAAGTTGCTAAAATAAAGTAACATTATTAATTAGAAAAAATCAAAAACAGATATTTTGTGAGAAGGCAAAGGAAATTATCCTTAAATAAATTGAATATTTTATTTGTTTGTTTTGGGGAAGGGAGCAGTAATTTTACTACCAAATTAAAGTCATGGTTAGTGACAACACAGTTGTACCATGGAGACATTTAACGACATTAACCAAAGGTCTCTCAGTTCCTGTTTCGTCTTCTGACACTGAGCCACATGGAGGCAAAGATGTAGGTAGCACAATTTATTGGTTCTTTTAAAGAGGATCTACTGATCTCTACTGATCAGAACATTAGGATATATAGACCAACATTTTAGGATTTTATTTCTTAAACAGTCTAACAGAAGTCTGAGTTTTTGAAAGACATATGGCACTATTAAAGCAGATCTCTAAGTAATAGATAAAAATATATACAAAAAAAAAAAGATTAATCATAGAAGCATATGGCCAATCCTTAGAGACCACTTGCCAGGCTAATTTGAACTATCAGTCAAACTCTTTCGGCTTGTTTATTCTCCTAAAAATCCATCCAACCTGATTTTGATCCAGTCTGCACTGACTTCTTTATCTTGACCACAAAAATATCAAGAACTCATTCTATGGTGACATACACACATAAATTTATACCAGTCTAGTACTGTAATAAAAAAGTTAACATACCTTACTGGGAAAGGATCTATGCTTGCCCAGTTATCACTGCCTTCTTTTCTAAATGCTCCCTAAACATTTTCTCCCCAACAGTATTTTTCAGAATCAACCAACTTAGAGTTCTCTAAATTTCTTTCTGACCCTAAGAACACCTGTCCTCAATATTTTGCAACTCTCATTCTCCAAGAGGGCTCAAAGCAGCAATCATGATTTTACACCTCTGTTATTTTTTAGTCTTAGGCAAAGTTATTCTTCAACACTATGTTCCCTAATTTACACAGAGCCCTTTAGGAGATCTTAGAGTCTTCTCTCTGTCTTGTATGTATAATTCCCCTTGATTATACATGTTGCATGACTTTCAGTTTGAAAATCAGTTTCACATTTTAGGAGGTAGGATGGGGAGTAGCTAAAGAAGAACGTGAAGTTCAGTCCTCTCTTTTATAGATGAGGGTCCTGAGGTCAAGCACAGGGTGTTCAGTGAACAGAGGGCTGGGACCTGGGGCCACTCCACTAGCTCATTCTTCCTGAAAAGGAACTGAATCATGTGTGTGAATGAGTATACTATGAGAAAAAAAATAAGTAAAAATACTCAGCTCTGATCTGGGTTTAAGTTTCAGTTAACCCATAGGCTAATTTTTAAACATAGTTTCTTCATCTGAAACAGGCAAAAAATGTCTTGTCTGTTTTACAACACTGTTGTGAGACCCCAAATTGGGAAACAAAGCAAGAAAACCGTAATTGAGTATATAAGCATAAGTTATTATAATTATATAGTAAATTATACCATCTATCCCTTGTTCTGGCTATAAACTTTTAAAAAATTAATATAGTCAGTCCTTTCTGTTTCTCAAAAATGTTTTAAAATCCTCAGAGTGTTCTTATCTTTCTAGGCTGAATTGTACAAAAAAGACCATGAGTTTTTGCATAACTCAACAAAGTCTTTTGCCTAACATACCTTTTGATGATAATCAGTGTTTAAAGTTTTTGAAATTGTGTGTGTGTGTGTGTTTTCTACAAGAGTAATTTGACAAGTTTAATTCCATGTGGTGTTAGGATGGTAGCTCTCCCAAAGAACTAGTAACAATGCTTTCTCAGAACTGTAAGAATGAGATATTTCTGAGAATATTCTCAGCTGTGTTTGAAAAGACTTTTAAATGTAAGCTGTGGCTCCTTTTTAGAAACATCTCCTGACAACGAGTTTTTCCCGTTTAAGACACTGCCATATGCAGCATCTTCTTGCTCAGAAACTCTGTTTCATCTCTGCAAAAATATATTGTGTTGTTTTCTTCTGAAAATATTGAAACCTTGAGTAAAATTAGTGTCTTTTTTAATAAAGAACACCTACATTGTACATTATTCTAAAAATGTGTTCTCTCTGATCCTTCAATAGCTGCTAGTAAGTTGAGTCTTATAAAAACAAACAAAACAAAATTACAGTCTATAACATAGGCAAATGATCAAAATCTATTTTGTTTTTACTACAACACACTGTGAAACTTGACTAAAGAAAACTACTTAATTTTTATTGTAAATGTATCTAGTTCCTTCACGGATATACATGAAATAATTTCTCATAAACATTTTATATCCAGTTTTAAAAGTGCCTACTATCTCAAATACATTTTATGAAATAATTAGTGACCAAACTCATGTAAAAAATCATAAAAGAGAAGTTTTTCAAAGAAGGTAGTTGATTTTGGTTTTGGTTTTATTTTTTTAAAGAGTTAATTAAGCGATTATCCACAACCCCAAAACTTATTCACAGGAGAGCAAAACAATTAAATGTAAAGTAATGTTATTGGTTATACTCCTGGGACTTTGTCATAACAAATATTTTTACTTCACTATGCAATAGAAAAGAGAAATTTATTTTCCACTATCATTTCAAATTCTAATAACAACTTATGCTCAGAAAGTCATGTGTGAAACATAGTGCCCTGATAAGAAATTTGAACACTTTTTTATTCACATTCAAAAATCTCTTTAAGTTTAAATTCAGGTTGAAAAGGGAAGGATTTAAAAGAGAATCAAAGATTAAGAATTCATCATTGCAGAATGACATTTCTTTTGACAACGTAATTTGATTGCTACTCAAAAATAAATAATTTATATTTCAAATGCTGTGAATATTTATTTAGTGTCATAACTGTCATTTGTTTGACTTTTTTCCCCATGGATAAAGAAGAACAATTGCATATCTCTTATTACACAGCCAAAGTGATTCCTGGTATTGGAAAACCACAAATGGTGTGTACTTTAAAATGGGCAGCAGATTTTTTCAGTTGTCCTAATAAATCACAAAAAGAACCAATAGAATTTTCCTAATACCGCTCCACTTGCTCTAAAGCCAACACTTTATAAAACATGATTCAGAAACAACTCTATCCACGCTACTTGATAGATATTATTGATTTAATAAAAGAATAAAAAGATTCAAATTTTGAGGTTTTTCCAAAAATTAAGTCTCTGTGGGTTCCAAATAGTATCTTTGTTTCTATATTATCATTTTCTTTAGGAACTACCCATAATCCTGACTTAAGGGTCCAACATGGCATGCCAGAACAGATCACAGGTTAGGAATTAAGAACAACTTCTAGGAAATTAAGTTAGACAAGACACTACTATATTCTGGGCAGGAGTAAGTCATATTTTAATTAGAATACAGTGTTCCTGTTAAATAATGTTCTAACATTTTAAAACAACAATTTAAATTAATTTATGTGGAACCTACAAAGCCTCTAATTTATCATTTTTTTGTAGATCAGTAAATTCAACATCAGAAAACATTTTTCTGGATGAAGGATTTTGGACAAAACATTAACACTGTCTAAAATGCAATGAAATTTCTATCTTGTATTATTTTTGCTATGTACTATTTAGCAAAAATAGTACAAGATAAAAATTTGTACACTATCAAATAAATGGATTACTTTGCTGATGGTGATGATTAATATTTTTGGCCAACTTAGCCAGACTCCTTTTCATCCAAACTGAATGTACTATTGGTAGTTAAACCAGCCTGCATAAACTAGACATATTTTATTAGAGAATTGAACCTTAATGAAAAGCTGTTGACAATAATAAGATAATGAACTAATATACAAGTCAACGTGTTATAAAAAAAATGATAGTACATTGAAGTAAGTCAAGAATTTTGAGATATAGTCACTCAACAAATCATGGACTGGGTTTATCTTGGTCTGTAAAATATATGGATTGAATTATATGTTCCCAAATGTCTACCCAGGAATAAAATACCATGTTAATGGCCAGAATCAGAAATCAATATTGTTTTATAGATCACTAATAACATATCAATACTGACACTAAATTATACTTTTGTGGGTCAAACATTATTTCATATCCATTACTTCAAATGATCCTCACCCCACCTTTAAAAAAATGCTATGAGGGAGCCAGGATAGACATTGCTATTATTACTATCCCCATTTTACAAACTAATGCTAAATGAGATTGTGTAACATGCCATGAATGGAAGCATAAAATATTCAACTGAGGATAGAGTTCAGATTTTTTTTCATCCCAGGAGAATGAAAGTGTTTTAGAATTCTTATGAAATATTGTCTCAAATTTTTTTAAAAAATCCCTGATAACAGAGCATTTTGATTTATATTAAAAATTAAATTTTGCATGGGTTAAGGGATAGATTAAAATATACAAAGATTGAAATGTTCTATTCCACATATGTAATAATATGTAAAAGCAAGAAAACTAACGCTATTTTTTTATTCTTCACTAAATATTTTTAGGAAATAGTGGGAAAATGATCATTTAAGTTTTTAGATATTAGGTACTTCACCTTAGTAAGTTGTGCTTGCATTTCAAACAGTATATCAGAACTGAAAAATACATACAATTATTATGATGTTTAAAAGAACCCATTTTTCTCTGGGTTTAAGTATGAGTAAATAAATTATATTTAAAACTTCTAGAGCTAATTAGAATCAAGTTTAATCACATTAATTTTAAAGCCAATTAATTCACTAAATATAAATGTGCACAAAATATTAATACCAATTGCTTTTAGATACCTAATATTAAGATTTCTCTGATTGAAACATGATCATGTTTCTAAAATATTGACTTACATGGTATCTTAAAGCAACCTCAAGAAATGATTATCCTTTAAACAATACGTCATCAATTATGTTGTAGTTCATAACATTTGAAATACAGAGATAGAGATGTGTATCATTTATATGTCAAAGACATTTGAATATTAACTCTTAAAAATGTTCTTTCATTTCTAGTACTGATTTCCTGGTGAAGAATAATATATTTGAATGAATTGAAGGTAGATGAATGAATATGACAAATTAAGACACAGTGAAACTTAAATACTTCCTTCAGTCCGTTCATTTTGGTAGAAAGTTCATGACAACTTGCAGTTTTTCTTTTTTTAGTTCAGTGACAGTAAGTGGAAGTATATAACTGCCAAAAGGTTATTAATGTATAGACTAAGGAGAGACTACTTTTGATTTGCTAAAAAATAAATACATTTCTGTAGTCCAACTTTAAATCTTATTTCTGGATGGATTCCATTCCATATTTCAGTAGACAGAAATTGTCTTTTAACTCAGAACAGAGTGACATATCTATTGCATTTTGACATCTACTTTTTACAAAATTTATGAAAAAATAACATAATAATAGTTTTTGAGAGCATTGTAATGTTTTCAGTAATGAAGTGAACTGAAAAATAAGGGAAGGAAGGAGGGAGTCCTGGAAGGAACAGGGAGGGGAAAGAAAATGGTAGTGGAGGGGAGGGGAAGGGAGAAGTGAGGAAAAGAATCCTGATGCCCTAATAAACACACTTGCCTTCCATCGCCTCGTATTCATTACATTGAGCAGTTTGTCAGCGGCAGAATGAAGCAATTCACAGATTCTGCAGATTCCAGTTAGACTCACAGGAATGGATTTTGGACTTCCTAAGAACTCACAGAGAAGATGAAATTTGGCAGGACCCAAGTGAAAATTCATTTCATCCATTTTCATTTTATAGTGTCTATAATGTATTTTTGATTACTAAATGGAAAAGAAAAAATGAAATTCTACCATATGAATTTCTATTAAATATCATTTTAGCTATCAGTTGTAACACACCTGTTATTTGATGCATTTCAGTCAATTGACATAATTATATATTTTTGCAACCTATATCATTCTATGAAGGCGTATTTTTTTGCAATAAACCCAATTTATTAAAAATGTATTCAAACATCTTAACACATACCAAATATTTGTTTCCAATATATTTAAATATTCTTCAGTCTGAATCCATAAGGGATTGATAACATGTGGTTGTTTTTAAGTTAAAATGAGTCTCCGTTTCCATGATAATGTCATGAGAGCCCTGCAAGCTATCTTTAGAAACATACAAGTCAGCACATGCACTTTAGATTTGCATACAATTTCAGGAAGTTTTGAGGTTTCCTGATATCTCTTCACAAAACCCTCCCAGATTCTGCAGCTCCATCAAGTCTCTATAGTTTATCAGTTGCCTCCAAAATTGTATCATTAAACTCACATATCCATTACATTTTTAGTATCCTCCATATAGGTACATATTTATTAACATATTCAAAAGTAGATTTTGAAAGGACGAAATAAAGATGTAATGAATAATATTTTGCTGCCTCCTTATAGATATGACTTCAGAGTATAATTACCTATATTCTTGGTTATGATTCATAATTAATGATAATATGTAAAACTTTGCTTCAAAAAATTCTTTAATTTTTTGGCTAAATTTTTGTCAGATTATATATGTCACTGTTTTTACTTCTTAAAATGACTCATAGGGCTTCCCTGGTGGCACAGTGGTTGAGAGTCCGCCTGCCGATGCAGGGGACACGGGTTCGTGCCCCGGTCCGGGAAGATCCCACATGCCGCGGAACA
>NW_020837957.1:15742929-15786617 GCF_003676395.1 Aethalodelphis obliquidens | reverse complement strand
ATATATATATATACTGGGTTATTATTTTGTATCTCATGAAGATGGCTCATCAACCAATCAAATTTTTAATGGGTAGAATCTTGCCTAAACAGGAATTTCTCAGAGAGATGCTGAAAACAAAAATATCCTTACATGTGTATTTCTATATACATATATTTAAATATCTTTAGTTGTGTCATGGTCAGCTTTAAGTAAATGTTTAAACGCTTCCATCTTAACTTATCTAAATCTTCCCTAGCTTAGGTACTCTAAATATGCACGTCACTGAAAATATTTAAGGCGATTTTCTGACTCATATTTCTACACTCACACACCTTATTTAGATCTTTTCTTTGGCTGTGTCATTTTATAGAAAGAATAAAAGAAAATGCATTTTTTAACAAATACATTCTCTTTTGGTTTATCACTGCCAAATATGTTTTTACTGTAATGAGAAATGTTATCTTCTGTGAAAAAACATTTTATGTCACCCATTTCTCAAATTCACTCATTAAAAACATATTTGAATGCATATTATTTATTCATACAGTACTCTGTAAGGTACTTCAGATTCCTTTTTCAACAGTTGATATGTGTTTCCTTCCTTTATATAATAACTCTCAGTTTTTAATTAATTGAATTAACAGGGTACCACCCAAATTTCCTCTGACAGTTTTTTTTTTTTTTTTCTACTCAGATGCACACTTCCTAAACAGTAGAAAATAGGTAGTGCTTATCAACCACAAAGAATAACTTAACTCTGTATAAATGGTCACATAAGAATCAGTCCCCACCCTCAAAATCTGAGTTTAGAATAAATCCTGGAAATAGTTTTATCAGGGAATATGAAAGTTGACATTTCTAAAGTTAGCATGCTTATTCTTTAGTGGTAAAAAAAAAAGAAAAAGAAAAAAGAAAAAAGACTGATCTAATCATTTCAGAATTCCAAATTACATCAGAGACAGTGATTCTTAAAATGAAAACATACTTCATAGACCTACTTGGTAAGGTTTATATTCTGTACCATGACAAAGTATTTTGGGAGTGAAAATGACAGATGTGAGGTACATTAGCAAAATAAATAGTCACTTCTTCCCACCAGATGAAGAGCTTTAATCACAGCAATTTACCATAAACCAGATAGTGATTTAAGAGGAGATATTTGAACTACAGTATATATTGCAAAGTAAGTTAACATATTTGAAATTATGACTATACAACTGGTAAGCACTTTCATTACTTATTTTAATAGTTTGAAGTTAAATGGCATCATTTCAAAGGTGAAGAAGAGGAAAAAATACACAGTTATCAGAATACTTCAGGTAAGAGTTAGAGAGGAAGGCAGTTTAATGATGATTTAGTCAGTAATTTCTTGCATTTTTCACTCTGTATTTGTCCACCTACGTTTTTGGGGATCACTTGACTGATTTTGTGGGAAGTGCTGATTCTTCCCACTGCCTGAGTCACTGGTTAAAATTTCCATGATTTCTGCTCAAGCATTCTAGAAATAAATACAATATCTAAGTTCAAAATTCAAATGTTTAAACAGCAGAGAATTTTTTATTAGTTCTATTTGGTTTTATTTCATTATTCTTGTTATATCTGTTGACATTCAGGAAGAGTTGTTTGAAGGCCATGTGTATCCAAAAAGACCTCTACAGATAATTATACACAGTAAATTTTAATAAATGACAAAATTCCAGAATGGAAACATACTTTGGTCAGGGAGAAACATTCAATCCCTAAGTTTCTCACTCATTTCATTAGACATTTTGAACATATTCTGTCAGTCGCTGGGGGTGCAGAAATGTGAAAGACACAGCCCAAACCCTCAGGAACAACAGTTTATTAAGACAGTTAATATTCAATTCAAATACAGTGTAGACATGATGTCATAAATTATGTTTAATATATCATGAGAGAAACATGAACAGAGTATTTCAATCTGTGAGAAATCCCCAGAAAATGCTGCCCAAAGCAGGTGATCTGGAGATGAGAGGGTGGCAAGACATAGAAGGTCTCCCATAGTGGAAGTCAGTTTTACCTCTGTCTATCTGGAAGGGTACATCTAGCTAGACAGGATACTTCTAGTCTTCTGAGCAGTCATGGCTTTAGGAACTGCTCCATGAAGTGATACGAGGCAGCATTAGGGGGGAATCTGTAGGCAGTAGAGTTCTAGAGAAGTTTAGGAGAAACCTAAAAATGGGCACACAAAGACTGGTATTTCCTCTTCCAGCCTTTGCGCATACTGTGAGAAGAGATGATGCTAAGAACTCCCACAGTTTTTTACCACTCTAAGGAGAAATAAGAAAGGAAAACTGGGGGAGGTCAATTGAACTGAACACAGTCTGAAACTTATTCTGTTACATTTTGCATCTGAAAGCACAATGACTTAGACAGCTTTCCTAACCTGTCAAGAAAATCCAAAAGAATCAAATATAGGTATAGATATTATAGATATATATCCTAGTTACCTCACCATCGGCATATAGGCAGCCAAAGGGGGAGACAGAACAGGCAGTTTGAAGAACTTATCCTGTGCTGATTGATCTATTTAGTCCTAAAATTCTATCTTAAGTGATTCACTCCCTTAGGTCTTGATATAAAAGCTTAAACATCCTTGCATAAGCTAAGTTATTATTAGCTAACAGCAATGCACATTCTGTACATTGTTACATGATGCTATAATTACATAATGTAATAATATAATGGGTCAGATTTGGAGAAGGTGGTCAGTGTTTGGGAGAGGACTAGAACAGGGGACCTAGTCAAGGGTACAAACCAAAAGAATGGCAAAAGTGGAAGTGAAGTTAGAATAGAGTCCAAATTTGCCTGAGTCGTAATTTTGTCTAGCTCTCCTCCTAAACACAGACTTCGAGATAAATTCTATATATTTCATTCCAGAAGGATGTATTTTATATCTAAAATTGCTTTTCTATTTACTTATTAATCAAGTCTACTGCCAACAAGGGGACAGTTAGAAGTATTTCACAGGTCTTTGCAGGTCTATTATGAAATAATGATCGCAAATTGCTGCCGTTATTAAAAATTACTACATGCAGGAATTGTGCTTATGTGTATTATCTCATTTAATGCTCATAGCAAAACCTCAAGGCTGTTGCAGTCTTTAAACTTCTAGATAAAAGCAAAACTCAGTTGACCAAAACCACACAACTTGTCAGTAGCACAAGCAAGATTCAAACCCAGGCTTTCTGAACTCAAAGCCAAGGCTGTTAACCACTAGGTTTGATGTGCGGCTCCTAGGAAGAAACATGTCAGTAATTAGCCATGGGGTATGGCACCTCTTTGCTCTAGAGATAATTATTCTAGTGTTTTATTTTTGAAGGCTGAAGGAATTTATGGCAGTGTTTCTAAAATTTTTATCATACAATCATATCAAATTTCCTTGCCAAAAAATGTTGACACTGATTTTTAAACTGAATACAGACTAAGTATTTGCAAGGACTAATAATTCATTTTTAAAAACCTGAAAACACTCCTATAACACCTGATGACTAATTTTCTTCCAACTATACGCATTTATAAAAATGAATATTTTCAAAGTTATGTTCAGATAGTGATAGATGCTCTTGAAATTTTATAGGAACCAAGAGTTAATATTCATAAGGTACATTGTAATTCCTAGCTTAAAGGTACTTGATTTAAGAAATATATGGACTCTAATAAAGAGGTCAGGTGTGAAATGTATTGAATTGAAAGCGAGTTGTTCTTTGTGTGTAGTTAATTCTGGAACTTGTATTGATGTGGACTGAAAAATATGGTTCACTGTGTGTCAACCTCCCTTGGACAGTTAAATGGAGAAAAAATTTAAAATTGTGTCCAAGTAACATCTGTCTGAAGGACAAAACAACTTAACATAAGCATAGATGTATGATTGCCATCATCTGATATTTGTTGGCTGCCTGCTGAGTGGATATAGCTAGGATAAATGCTTTAAGAGTTTTAAAGAGAGGGAGAACATCAAGGGTCAACAGCATAGGAAAAATAAGTTATATGATCTGATCTAAATAGTTCTAGAATCTTCTTTAGATCTTCTTTCATTTACATCAAGCATTATTCACTCAGAAGTTTATTCTTTTGCTTATATTTTATTCATTATTTCATATGAACTATTCGATACAGATGAAAGACCACCTATAGGTATATACAAACTATAAAGCAAAATAACAAATCAGATACCACCGTATACATTGTCTACTCCTCCTGTATCTCTTATTTTTGTCTCTCATCCAGAAATAAACACTACCCTAATTTTTTTTTTAGTATATTCTCTTGCTTTTAATGGTTTTAGCACAAGTGTATCTACCCCTGAAAAAATAAATTAGTTTACTTCTGTTTGAGATTTATAAAAATGCCATCGCACTTTACATCAGCTTCTGTGACTTGTTTTTTTAATTTTATTTTATTTTTATTATTTTTTTTTTTTTTGCGGTACGCGAGCCTCTCACTGTTGTGGCCTCTCCCGTTGCGGAGCACAGGATCAGCGGCCATGGCTCACGGGCCCAGCTGCTCCGCGGCATGTGGGATCTTCCCGGACCGGGGCACGAACCCACATCCCCTGCATCGGCAGGCGGACTCTCAACCACTGCGCCACCAGGGAAGCCCTGTTTTCTTTTTTTCTTTTTCTTTTTTTTTTTTTCTCACCTCATTATGTTTCTAAGATGTATCCATTTGTTTCATTTTTGGTTTTATTTATTTCCATTAATAAATAATATACTATTACATGAATATACTTTAGTTATTTATCAGTTTTCCTCCCTACATTCCAGTAGGTTGTTTCCAGATTTCTGGTTTCTGTTTGTTTGTTTTTGGTATTATAAACAGAGCTGCTATGAACATTTTTGTATATGTCTCCCAAGCCTCATGTGCAGCAGTTTCTCAGATTATATACCTAGGCATAGAATTGATCAAGGGTACATATTAGAATTTTTTCCTGAATATATACACTAAAATATAAAACTTCACCTGATCTACATCCACACCAACACTTGATGTTGTCAGGTAACTTACTTATCGTCAACCTAAACTTATCCCAATAAAGTTGGGACAGCAATATTTTGTTTTTTTAAAACCCTATTAAGATTTTCTTCCAGTTTAATTCAATGCATAGATTAGTTTATGGAGAAATGACTGCTTACATCTCTCAATTTATTTAAATTTTCTATAAAGACTTCCACTAAAATTTCATAATATTCTCCACACAGGTCCTCCAAATCAGATTATATATTCCCACATACTTTGTATTTTTTGTTTACAGTATAAGTGGTATTTTTTAATTGTTTCAAGATGCAGTTATTTTTTATATATTGATCATCTATCTAACCACTTTGTTAATCTTCTTTATTTCTAATAATATATATATTATAAGACAATATATTATAATAGCAGCTTTGTTTGTTCTTTTCAATCCTAATTCATTGTTATTTCTCTTTCTTACTCTGTTCACCAGGCTTTCAGTACAAAGAAGTGAAAAGTCATTTTGGCCTTTTTTTCCTAATTTTAAAGCAAATATTACTAATGCTTCCCATTAAGAGTGATATTTGCCAAATTCTAAACATATTTTATTCTAATATGCATTTTTAAAATCAGGACTGAGTATTAAGTTGTATCTACTGATTCTTTTCTGTATATGTTGGTGCCATTGTATTACTTCTGTCTTCATTAGCCAGTTAATGTGATAAATTCACTTAAAGGTTTTCTAAAGTTGCATTCTTGGGATAAACTTAAACTGGTATTTTCTTACACATCATTGTGTTTGACTGTTATTATTCTTTTCTATACTATCCTTGCTTACTTTTGGTTTCAATGTGATACAGGCCTTATAAACTTGTTTGACTCTTTTTTCTCTATTCTCTAAATAGTTGCATAAGATTTATTAAAATTATATGTTCCTCGAAAATTTGAAAAAACTCATCTGTAAAATTATCTGGATTTGAAGTTTTTTCTATGAAAAGACTTCTAAATACTATGAAAATTGTTATAGGACTATTACAATTTTATATTTCTTTAATCAGTCAAGAAAAATTATTTTTCTTATAAATATGTCTTTTTGGGCAGATGTTACAAATCAATTGCAATAAAATTATTTATAATACTGCATTTATCTTTTTCTACTGAAAAATCACCTTTCTTGGCAAAAACAGCAAGAGTTAAAACAAGGTGCTTACTATAAGTTCTAATTGCTCTGCATATAACTTATATAATACTTGCAACAATCTTAGAGGCAATCTATTATCATTATCCCCATTTTAAAGATGAAGAAACAGAGGCACAAAAAAGATTGTTCAGCTCATAAATGGCAAAGTCTTAATCACATCTAGACATTTGCTCCAGGGCCTGTGTCCATGAAAACTGTCCACTATAGTCCTTTATTTCATATATTTTGCCTTTCATCAGAAAGGTTATGGCTTTAGCTTTTTCCAATTTAAAAATTCTGAGAAAAGTATTCAATTGAATCATGTTACCCTCTACTCAGCAATGGTCAGTATATCAGAGTCTGTAGAAACATGACTGCTCCCATACTCACCACTTGTTTGAAGTAGAATTAATTTTACTTCCCAAAATAAAGAGAGCTGTATCTATAAAAGATGGTCAAGATTCTGGGCAGACAGAGGAATTGGACTAGGAAAATATCAGAATAACAGGAACCATGCTATACTCAGAAGGAATCTTCTCCTTTTGCAAATGGAGTTTTGTGTGTAGTAAAGAATTTCACCTTGTCCAAAGAGAGGTCTGGTCTTTGCCTTTGGTTCCAGAGTGGTAATCCCTAAGCTCTTGGAATGTCTTCCTTGCTGAAAGTATTCTTTTACCTGGAGGCTTTGGTCCACATCGAACAACCTATGCTAATAATATGATTTATTGTGTAGACTCTGGGTCATGCAGTATCAGCTTAACCGTCAAAGGGACTGGAAAGTAAATTTAGCCACATAAGTGGCCAACCATCTCTATGTGACCAAAACCTCTGGACACTAAGGCTTGTGTAAACCTCCCTGGTTGGTAATGCTCCATCCACATTTTCATACCATTGCTGGAAAGAGTTAACACTTTCCATGACTCCACTGGAAGAAGACAGCTAGAAGCCTTGTGTTTGGAACTCTCCTGAACTCAGCCTTAGGTCTCTTTTCCTTTGGCTGATTTTAATCTGTATCCTTTCATTGTAATAAACTATAACCATGAGTTTAACAGTTTTCAGTGAGTTCTGTGAGTCCTTTTAATGAATTATCAAATTGAGGCTTATCTTGGAAAACCCTGAACTCTATAGGTGATTTCAGAAATAAGAGTGGTCTTGTGGGCTGTTTCATAAGTTTGGTAATGGCACAAATTTGCATGTCTCATGCCCTGTTCTCTTAGGATAGATCCTCTTTCAGAAAGTGCCTTGGTCCCTAATACAAAGATGTTTGTGGCAAGCAGCCCGAACAGGGAAACTAATATGCTCAATTTTCTATAGTGGATCTAATTCATTCTTCCTAATATGTCTATCTGTGTACATATTAAGTATATAATATATAAAATAAAAATAAAATTTCTTGTTTAATGATCTATCCTTCCAAACTGAATTCCAGAAGACAATAATCTTGTCTGCCTTATTCATTCACAGGGTCTTTATTCATTTACTATTCAAATTTGATGAATTTATTATTTAATTGATTTAATCATTCAATGAATATTTATAGTTTGTTATATGTCAGGTATTGTCCTATATACTGTGGGCCCAACAGTAAAGAGTTCAAATTAGACCAAAGTCTCTACTCTCATGGATCTTACAATCTATCAGGAAAAAAAATATATAAACAGAATAAATAATTAAAATATATAGCTCCTCAGATGGTGGTAAATGCTGTGGAGAAAAATAAAGAAGAGAAAGTGGAAAAAGCAGTTATAAGTTTAGGGCTGTGGTTTTAGAGTTATTAGGAAGGGTCTCATTTATAAGGTAACATTTCAGCCAATGCCTGAAGTGCAAAAGCAATGTGACAATGCTGAGCAGGACACTGAGGTGGACAAAGCATGTAAAAACTAGGAGGCAAACTCTTCAGATGGGGGACCTGTAAGAATAAATTCCCCAATGAGGACAGTACTAATAGAGTTGAATGGGGGAGTGTGAGAGAGAAATTATAGGACGTGAAGTTAGAAGAGTAAGAGTACAGATTATGTAAGGTCCTGTGGTCAGTGGAAGAACTTGGGCTTAATTCTGAATGAACATAAGTTGTCATTAGATTGTTTTGACAGAGGAGTGTCATGGTACAGCTTACATTTTAAAAAGATCATTCTGACTGCAGTATTTAGTGCAGATTTCTTTAGCGTCAAAAGTGAGAATATGATGTCCAGTTAAGGTACTTATGAAGAAATCTAGGAGAGAGAGATAATGGTGGCTAGGACCAGGGTCAAGGTGGTGGTGGCAGTGAAAAGTGAAGTGATCCTAAATAGGTTCTGAAGGTAGAGCTCACAGAATTTGCTGATGAGTTAGATTTTAGGTGTGCAAGAGCAGAGTCAAGAGTGATTCCAAGAACTGTGTTTCAAGTAACAATTAGGATGGCACTGTCCTTAACTTAATGTGGAAGTAAACACGGTTTCAGATATTTTGTTTGGGGAGGTGAAGGAGAAGGGTGAAGTTTAATTTTTGAAAGTGTTTTAGGCATTCAAGTAAGTAGTTCTAGGTGCTAGGGATATAGTTTAAATACGGCAAGTGTAAACAACAAAGACATAAGTCTCATCAGGCTTCATCATGTTATTTTGTTACATCTTCATTACCATGCATAGTACATTGCTCTTAAGTGCAATATTAACAAATATTTAAGACATGAAGGAACAAATGTTTTATTAAAAACATCTAAAATCCTGCCATGAATTTGCCTTTATGGGAGCTGTGCAGTAAGAGTACTTGAGGATAGGGCCAGGGGTTTCCTCAGAAGACAAAGCCAGCTCTGTTTGTTTCTGACCTCTATGCTTCAAACAACTTGCTTCCTGTAACATGTTTGATTTTGAAGAGAGATAACCACGTGAGTCAACTAGGACATTAGTCAGAAAATAGACCTCCAGATAAGTGAACGAGTTAATGTGAACACAGTTTAGTTTTATCTATTAGACCACCAGGTCATTTTGTGTAAAGCAATAACTGTGATTTTTCCATAATTGATATTCAGATGTTTTTCTGACAATAATTGGCCAAGGTATTTGGCTACCTCTTGTAGCCACTCCTGAAAAGAGGAAGTTTGTTTTCCTGTTGCTCTGACAGGAAGAGGTGGATCTACATCATCAAAATGCAGAACAAAATTGTTAGGACACAAGCAAAAAAGAATGACTAAGTTAGTATAAGGTACTCTTTAAAAAATTATGTCTCTATATATACAAAGTTATGTGTGTGTTTATGTGTGTTTGCTGAGTTTCCAATGCTATAAACAAATCTCTTATTATGGGTTGCAGGCAGACTGACTTTAAAATGCTTATGTGACAGGTGAAACCATGGGATACGAGATGGGATCCAGATACTGCTACTTACCAGTAGATAACATAAGACACATTTTATTCTTGCTAAGCCTGAGATCTTAACTTCTAAAATGGTAACACACCTTTAGCTCATGAAGTTATCTCGAATATACATGAACTTTTATCCACCAAATGCTTTACAGTGACTGGTGCATAACAAACATATATTATTCAGTAATTATTAGTTATTACTGTTAATACTATTGTGTATGAAATTTTGTAGATTGCACAGAGTGTAGAAATTTTCTTTCTGTTCTCTACTTAGACTTATATTATACTAATCTTCCATATTATTGAAGAGTCTTTATAAGTAACATTTAAATAGCATTTGTCATGCTTATTGTGTTCACTTTTTCCAGTATTCAAGGCTGTTTTTAAGAATCAATACACTAGTATCTTTTGTTAGTATTATGTCATCATGTTGGTATTTTAAAAATCTGAGATCTGTATCATTATTTTATATAAATGAAGATAACTACTATACAGTTAATGTGAAAAGACAAATCAATTGCTAATCTATAAGTCTAGCCAGTTCTGTGCCAGTGAGTCCAAATAGGCAAATGTATTGTGATATTGCAAATCTTCTTTTTCAATAACAATTCTTACTCTACTTCAAAGACATTCCAAATAAATGAACTATGAACATAACAGTATTGTAACTGTTATTTGGTAAGTCTGCATCAACACTTCCATTTATCAATGATAAAATGAAAGAAAAGGACAAACCAGGAAACTACTTTTTGTAACAAAACCAAAATATATACTTTGTCATCAATCTAAAAAGACGATATAAATGAATTTATTTACAAAACAGAAACAGACTCACAGACTTAGAAAATAAACTTATGGTTGCCAAAGACAAAAGGTCAGGGGAAGGGATAAATTAGGAGTTTGGGATTAACATATACACACTACTATTTATAAAATAGATAATCAACATGGACCTACAGTATAGCACAGGGAACTCTACTCAATATTCTGTATTAACCTATATGGGAAAAGAATCTGAAAAAGAATGGATATATGTATAACTAAATCACTTTGCTGTACACCTGAAACTAGCACAACATTGTAAATCAACTATATCCTAATATAAAATAAAAATCAAATGTAAAAAATTAAATAAATAAACAAGTTTGCAAAGCCAGGAATAAAACACTAAAATCTTATTTTAAGTGATCTCCTCAAACTTATCTAAAGGATGTGTTATTTGAAGATGAAAGATATGGAATGAAGAATCTGGAATTATTTTATAGCCTATCTCTGCATCATTCTATTGAATTCTATTGAAGTGTGTAGAGTCCGGAGGAGCTTCTTCAGCAGCAGGCAATAATCTACCCAAAAATATACTTGTGAGTTAACATTGACACTATTGACACTTTTTTAAAGATAGTGTTTTTTAAAAAGAGATCAAATATCATTTTGCTTTAAATATTTCATAATTAAAACTATTTTTTCACTTTATTGTATTTTGGTTCACTGAAAGTACTTTATTATATTAATTTATATTTGAGTGAAAAGTATAAATTTACAATTCTACTCCATGACTTATTATATTTATAGTTTATTGCATTTGAAGTATATCATATATTTACTCTCATTTCATTTTGTGAATTCAAAATTATGTTTGTTTTAAATAAAAGAATAACACTGATATCAGCACTTTGAAATTAGCCAAAAACCCCACAAAATATCCATTTTGCCCTATTATTACTATCACTAATTTTATATGACCATACAACATTGACTAGTTGTGGCATAGTTTCCTTAATTATTTTCTTTTGGTTGAGTTTTTAAATTGTTTCCAATATATGAATGCTATAATAAAATGGCTGTACATATTTTGGTGCATAAAATTTGTCAAAATGGAGGAGTGTTTGTTTTTGCTTTTTTAGAATATATGTAAAGGACAGGAACAACTGAGTCAAAGGTGAGAATACTCTTAAGGCTGTTGATAAACACTGAGAAATTGCTCTCCAAATCAGTTTAGGTGTTTGTTTTTGGTTTTTTTTTTGTTTAACTAATTAATTAACTAACAATTGCAGAGAATTTGCAGTAGGAGGTCACTTGTGTTAAGACATTCTTAGGCATTGTTGCTGTAACAATAATCACAGGATGGATTTTACAGGACAGATTTTCACAGTGGGCAGCAATGACTAAGCATAGTATGTGACTCAAAATTCCATACTTATAGCTGAACAAGACAGGGTTTGTCCCTGAGGGAACTTATGGTCTGATGTGGGTGATTCTACTTATACGTAAGTAGTAGCATTGAAGCAGGCCATGGTAAGAGTCAAAGTAAGGAAGTAAAGTCAAGCTACATGGAGAATGAAGAAATTAAATTTCATAAACAATCACAAATCACAAAGCGAAGGGTGTCCCTTATCACTAATGTGTACTTATAATGTGAAAAAACTTTAAACTATTCTTATTTTGTTCCTTAATGGACCATTATATTGAATCTCTATTTTATTTATAACTGAAAAATGTACTTCAAATTTTTCTTCATGCTTTCTCCCAAAACTTATTTTTGATTGAACCTCATCAGTATCAACACATTTCTCAGATGATAGGAATTGTAAAATAAAAAAGTTTATTTATGATCATGCAAAATAAATTTTGATATATAGCAAAAGATTTAGTATGCTTGATTAAAATGACTTCTTATCAAGATCTTATCAAGATCAAAATGTTATCCTCTTGCACGAAAAGCCACCAGTATCTGCCAGAGAATATTATCTAATAATTGCACTTGAGAGGCAAAGCAGAACTCACAATTTTACTAACAAATCTATTAGTTCTAAATATGTCGCTTAAGCTTAAGATGTCAACCACTTAGAAACCAAAAGACGTTATAAATAAGCCACATTTACTTCACTCTCAAAGCCCAGGATCCTGTTACAGAAACACGTGTTGTAGTTATAAATTAATAAAATTTCCCATTATCACTTACAGCACACTGGGATGCTTTTTCATGTTACTCTGATAAACAGTCTTATTTTTTAATGACTGTCTTCATAATCTATTAAAGTCACCATGTCGACCCTCTCTTTAATTTACAACTTAAGGATCAATTATCATAAGTTAATTATGCTCAAAGAATTGGGATAAAGAGAGATCTAACATTGTAAGATATTATCTCATAATAAATATTGGGAAAACATTTATTTTGCCCTAATTTTGTTTTAATCCCTGGACTCAATAAATAAGTGAAAAAAAAATCTGAAAATAAAGATTTTAATTTTGGATATTTGTGTTGTATTGATGTATGAAAGGCAGTCATACTTTTTAAAAGTTACTATATTTGTGTCTATGTAGAAATATACACACATATATGCACATAGATACATATATATTTATACACATGTATAAATATACACATACGTAGATATTAATATGGGTGTGTGTATGTGTAATTCCCTCAACTGAAGTTCAGGGCCATGTGGTAGACCTGACTTATCCTAATGTTCTTACTTCTTGCCTGAG
Source organism: Aethalodelphis obliquidens (assembly GCF_003676395.1). Taxonomy (NCBI): domain Eukaryota; kingdom Metazoa; phylum Chordata; class Mammalia; order Artiodactyla; family Delphinidae; genus Aethalodelphis; species Aethalodelphis obliquidens. The sequence goes on along the minus strand of NW_020837957.1, from coordinate 15,773,648 downwards.
CCTCAGTTTCCCTTTGCTGACAGTGTCTGATCAATACCTACTGGGAGTCAAGAACAAATTAGGTGGAGGCCTGGCATTATGTTGGTACAGAGTCCACTTGCAGACCACCATGGTATCCGTGGCTTTGTCCTGGGGTATCAATCACAACTCTGCACCTCTTCCTCCTAGCCTAAGATAATGGCTAAGTTGTGATTTTTACCACTGTGTCAAAAGCAGCAGGATGGAAGAAGCAGTGAGAAAAATTCGTCCACTTAAAAGAGGTTTCTAGAAGCGAAATCCAAACTTGTGCTTCTAGCTCAATGGCCAGTACTTAGTCTCAGCACCCCCAGCTGTAAAGTAGACTAGAAAAAGAGTAGGCCAAGTTCACAGCCTCAAACACAAGGCGCCATTATTAGGAAAGACAGAAAAAAATATTTGTTAAGAAGCCACCAACAATCCCTGCCACTCCCCTCATGACAGGCTATGTTCTTTGTACCATGATTGACAATTCTTTCTTAGTATGTTTTTATTTTAATTTATCCTTGCTTAACTGTACCATTACTAAAGTCAGGAACATGTCATATTAACTTGTATGATATGAGGACCAGGAACTGCCTGAAAGTAACCCTGAGGATTCATTATAGGTTGCCCATCGAGATATCTTAGATTAGGAATTCTCTTTTCTCCATTAAGAGGCAGTTTTCTCTCCTACCCCAGTCACTCACAGGAGGAGTTAAAACCTCCCAACGGCCTTATAGTCCCCGATGTTAGGCAGCTGGTCCATGAAGCCAGATTTCTTGGTTCCCAGGAGTCTGTTACCCTCTGAAAAAGTCATTTTCTTAGGTTTCCCTTATAATAAGGGAGAACAGAGGGTCAAGTCCCTTTCACTGGACTCCAAACATGCAAGGTGTGTTCAGCAAAGCACCTATGCAGGGAAATTTGCAAGCCCAAGGTCAGAAATAGAAAAGCAAGTACAGGTCCTGCAGTCTTCCCATCATCCCCAGGGGAGGGCTGCTGGTCAAGGCTTTTCTGCTGTACATGAAGTACAGACATGTCTTTAGTGGATAGAGCCCTGCCTTCCCTTTTGGTAGGGTCAATAGGAGACCAGTCTTGTCAGTTGTATAGGAAGGAATTATTGGTCAATTTGGGTGCCAAGAAGTCTGAACTTTGATATCAGCTGTTGATGAGAGCTGTCTGGGAAAGTACCTAGGCCCCTTGGGTCCCCATGAGAAGTCAGGTTTGGCACAGCCTCTCCTGATAAAGAAAGCAGAGGGGCATCTCCAGTCCTGGCTCAGGAAACCCGGAATTAGCCCCTAGGACCATCCTGGAATGTTTCTGATTGATACATGTTACTTTTGAATCTCCAGACTATCACAGAATTTGCTATTCGGTAGATACTCAGTTATGTTGGCTGGAGAATGAATGAATGAATAGAGGATATCTGATGCTATACCTGAAAGCAACATTGAGAAATACACTAATACTTGAATTATTTGTTCCTTTATTTAAATGAAAAAAATAAATAAAGTCACCTTTGTATAGATTTGCTGACCCGTTAGTGTGTGTTTTCTCATGAAAGAGCAAACCTTTCTATGACCTTATCAAGGGAGATACAGAGTGAGCCTGATTGGAGTAATGCTAAGAGACTTTATCTTGGGAATTGCTCATCAGAAAGTTCTTTTTAACTTATTATATTTCTTTCAGTCTGATTCCAATCACCTTATTGAATAGTTCCTTTAATCATAAAAGAAAAAAATATTCATTATAAAACAATTTCTCACTGAGGACAAGAGGGATAAATAGGCCATTGCAACTGGTTTGAAGGCTCATGGTAGAGCAGGAAGGCCAGGCATAGTCAGTACTGAGTTTCCTTTTCTGATAGAGATATCAGGCCAGGTAGGTGAAACAATGCCTTTGGCTTCAGATGATTAAAGAAATTTGGCATCCCTTGGGTATATGATGTCACTGGAAGCCAATGAGAATGTGGTCTTAGCAGTGATAAATATGATCTGGAGCACAGTTCTCCAGATAAAGCAGAGCACTTCAGAAATGGTTTATATTCTATTGTTCCTAGTGCCTTAGTTAATTATCAGACACATTGTACAGACTACTGCTTTTATTGGGTAATAATATTTGGAGATGATTCAGTGTTAGAGTGATTTGATACTCTAAGTACAGATTATTAGGTTGAGACACATAATACACATTAAAAGTTGCATCTAGGCAAGTTACTTTACCATATACATACTTTTTCAGTGCTCTGTAGCACTCCACATGAACCAGGAAATTTATTTTTAAAGATTTGCTAAGACTAGAATAATTTGTTGGCATGTTATCTCTCAGTGAATTTTTTGCACAGTGAAAGTATGAGTTACAATTCAGGGATAACTCTGTTAGGACTGAACATTTTATGATGACAGAAGTAAAAAATTAATCCATTTTTTGTTGACAGCCTTATAAGTCCTTTAAAAGAAATAAAAACAAAAAGAGAAAGATGATATTTAGCCACTCTATTGACAAGGATGGTAGGGAAATGGAACGAAATTAGTGTATTTACAGGACAACCTCGAAGACCATAATTATGTGGTTCCTCTCAAATGCTTTGGTAATGGACCACAGGACATTGTAAACAAGACACATCACTTAAAAATTTTACACATCGACCTTAACAATCTTGGCACTGAAAGTATAAACAATACATAAAGTTAATTTCAGCCTTCAAAAACAAAAAGAAGACAGTCAACAGAGGATTCATGATTTTAAAGTAATATGAATTGTTTAAAAGTTTTTAAAAGTACTTTCTTGCAAGTATAAATAAAACTCTTTAATTCTCATAAATATGAGGGTAATGGGGGACATATCACAAAATTCATTGCTAATGAGAGAATACTGAAATTATTAAAAAATAAATGAAGAATAATCATTAAAAAGAAATTTGGCCAATAGTATAAAGTAGTATCCTAGAAGTCAAATAAAAACTACTGAAGAGTGTTTAACATGTAGCTCATTTTTTTTTTAAGGAGAGGAAGTGCCTATGTTAACAAAAATGTCAACTCTTTACATAGAAATCTTATTTTTATTTTCTGATTTAAATAGGCAAAGTGAAAAAAATGCCTTGAAATAGGATATCAACCTCAGGATTAAAGGGTCAATTATGTGATAATAATTAAACTGAAACTTCTATCTTTTGCAGCTAGACAATTTCACACCTAGACAATTTCATTACAATTATAGTTTAGAATTCTTTTAATTTTAAACCTATGTGTTTATATCAGGAAAGTTACCTATAAATACCTGAATATCCACTAATGAAAAGAAATTAAAACAAAAACCTCTTGATCATTCAATGTTCTGGACTCAGCAATCATGTTTGTCACAAAAATAAAATAATGTGGGAATTTCTTTTTCATATCATTACTCTTTGCACCATAAATAATTTTGTTTACATTTCACAAATGAGATTTATTTCCAAAAGATATCATTTTAAATACATTTTCCCTCTGTGGAACTCCATTCACAGAAAAAAATATTCTTGGAATTATCACTAACTGATCATCATTTTAGGTTTCCATCACTTTCTTGTAAGTCATTGAATAAAACAAATGTGTTTATATAATTTCATATGACAAAGAAACCTATTTTTATTCATACATTTAAAAAATGTCATTATACTAGTTACTAGAAAAGTAGTAGATTAGGTATAACTAAAATTTGAAAAAATCAATAACTATTTCAGAATTCTGAAAGAGAAACTAGTGCAACTGGTTTGTGAATAATTTTTGACATATATGAGAACTAAACTCTGTTATCTTAGCCCTTGTTTGACAATGTTAATGTACAAGTTATATATCAATGATGCCTTTATATTACCATGACTTTGAGAAGAGTAAATGTTACCTTTAAATTTTTTAAATTATTTCTGTATAGGCAAGATTATTTTAGCAATTGGTTGGCTAGAGACAGTACTTTTATATTCATTTATGGTTGAAGATGGAGATAAGGGGACAACTCATGGTCTGATTTCCACCTTTAATATGATTTTTTTAAATGAGATCAATTACAAATGACTATAAGCTAATGTATTTTATTTAGATCTCCAAATAGCTTTCTGTTTTTTAAGCCAATCCCTTCTTACAGAAGGCTATTAATAAAACAGATTACTATAGGAAAATTAAATCTTGTCTGAGTTTAAAGGTTTGTGACAAAGTAGTAAGTAAAGAGTAAGAAAAAAAGATAATTCTCAAAGTGGTAGGAAGTTAATAATGATGACCCCTGGAGATTTGAACCAGAAGCTTGTGTCTTCAATATGCATGTTAATAATAATGGATGATAGTCAAGAACAAGCAGCTGAAATATGCTGACAGTTTGTAATTACAATATTTAATTTTGCTAAAAAAATTGAGCCATATGGAGAATTGTAAGAACGTATAATAAACTAGTGATTGAAGAACACAAAGGTAGATGAAATGTAATATAAAGCACAAAGTATTACATACTTAAAGAAATAATTTAAATTACTTGTACATCCTGATGGATTCTGTAACCTCTCAGGATATTATTTTGGACAACTCAATGAAGAAGAGCAATCAACTATAAATAAATCAATGCTACAACATGTTAAAAGCATAGCTAAAAGGTACGACAATATCAAATAGATGATGATTTTAGCATGGTTTCTATTTTAGAAGTATTGCCATTTTTAAAAAGTGAGGTCAGTTTCATATTTTTGTAACATGGAAAGGTTCAAACAAAGGAAAATACATTAATAAAATAACATAGAAGTCAGTTATAATGCAAACAATTAGCATAATGCACATACTTCTCTTTTTTTGGCCAATGCCTGGCTTAAAAACATAAGTTCCTAAGTGTGGGTGCTAATTTATAAATCTTTATGAACAGAAACCATAGAAGAGAAAAAAACATATAAAACAGAGAGATTTGCAAATGTTAAACAGAATAATGGAAAGTTTTAGTGGGTTTTATGAAGGCCACAAAACAATTGAACAAGCCAGGCTGGGAAGGAACTCGGATCTCCTCTCTGCCAACCAAGGTTGAAAATTACCAGATGCTTTTTGCATCCCCTTTCACTAAAAACAATTCAATTAGTACCATAAAAGCTATTTAAGTGTTTCTGTTTGTAGTTTTGGAAACTCAATTTTTAAATTGTTCTTTTAAATACTAACTTGAGCTTTATAATTAGAAAATTAAGTTGTTAAAAGTGCCCCAATGGAAATGTGTATTAAAACATTAAAATTGGGCTTCCCTGGTGGCGCAGTGGTTGAGGGTCCGCCTGCCGATGCAGGGGACGCGGGTTCGTGCCCCGGTCTGGGAGGATCCCACATGCCGCGGGGTGGCTGGGCCCGTGGGCCATGGCCACTGGGCCTGCGCGTCCGGAGCCTGTGCTCCGCAGCGGGAGAGGCCACAACAGTGAGAGGCCCGCGTACCGCAAAAATAAATAAATAAATAAATAAATAAATAAAATAAAACATTAAAATTGTTTGATACAAGATGTCGACAGACACATAGACTCAATATAGATTGAGAGTCACAACTTACCAGGTAACTAGGTTCAGGAATTGCAGCATCTCTACGCCGACTATTTAAGATCATCAGTTTAACAGTAGACAAAAAAATGGTTCCCTACCGTTTGGGAACTATAGATTACTCTACAGTTAACTAAGAGTTTTCCTGGCTTTTTCTTTAAATTGAAATGCCAAAGATTGTGATTGGCTATATCCCAATGACATGAAATGTATCTAGAAATCTAAAAGACATTTGAGGCAAACAGTTAATCTCCAAAATTAAAGATTTTTCATTTCTGATAAACTTGACTACACACTATTCTAGGTATTTATTAATTTATTTACTCCTTCAATCAGCACCTTTAAAATTACATGCCTATTATCCTCGAGACACTGTGTGAGGTGTCATGAAGGAAAAAATAATTAGATTTCTTACCTTCAAGTTCTAAGAGTCCAGGTTAAGAACCATTAATAGAGAAGTTCACCTTGTGGAACCTCAATCCTTATCCATTCGTGGAACTTCCCTTACAATGAGGAACTGATGTCCCACTTTGGTAAAACTCTTCTTGGTGTAAACATTGAGTGTGTTGCCATCCAATTACTCTTCCCAACCTTACATATAACTCAATTTTCTTTTTCTCTTTTTTTTTAACCTTTTTGCCGTCCTTTTGCCAATTGTACATTGTTAATTCTAGGTTTGACTAAAATTGACCTGTGGTGGGAAAACATGTTTGGTAAACTGTAATCCTTTTGAGGGTCTTATGGGAATAGAGACAATATGAAGAAATGAGGAGCTACCTAAATTAAGAACGTTTCCATAGTTGAGAAAATTCAAACTGATGTGTGAGTAATGATGATATTTAGAAATATAGTCACAGAGCTGGCCAAACACTTAGAATTCAGTCACACTACCAACGCTCAGGTGAGGAATCAGACAGTCTCACAGATGCCTCATGAAGGGGGTCCAGAAGCTGCATGTGTTTCTCGTGCCACTCTCTGGGGCACCATAAATACATCCATGGATAAGGTCTTCATTTCAATTGTGTACTAATTTCCTATATTTGATGCTTTAGTTATTAAAGGTACTAAATGCCCAATATTTCTGAAATGTATGTTAATGACCTTAACAACTCACAATGATCTACTAAGGCAGGCATTGTTATTTCCATGTTACAATGGGTAAACTGGTCCCCAAAGAGGCTAAAGAATCTATTCATAATAAAAGTTAGAGCTAAACCCAGGTCTTCACAGTAAATACTTTCCATAACAAACTTCAGCCTGACCAAGAACCTTTCAAGGAAACCTGTTTAAATCCTGGCACCTTACAGACAGACCCAACATAGAACTAATCATGGATTTGATAAGATCTCGCATTGCAGGATGAATGTTTATACTAGTGTATTAAAACTGCAATTAGGTAGGCAGCTTAAAATGATTTTACTTCCATGTGTTATATTTAGGCCAAAATCAAGCCCTAAATGATTGTTATATCTTCAAAAGACTAGAAATGTCTCAGTGGTACCCAAATGAAGATCGTTGATAACATTTTAAACTTAAAGTTCTATATTTCTTTGAGAATACTTCTTTAACATATACTTTTCTCTCACAAGTAAAATATTTGGAATGAAAATTCAATATATTTTTTTTCATTAATGTAAAGACAACATATCCAAAATTATTCAGTTATTATATTTATTTCTTATGAAAATGACTGAGCAATAAATTAAGTAATTTTGATTTTTACAAAGAACGATCTTAAAACTATAAGCATCATTAAACACTTCATGTTCACATTTTACTCTCCTGTATTTTCTTTCTTTCTTTTTTTTTTTTTATACACGCAGGCTCAGCAGATGTGGCACATGGGCTCTAGAGCACAGGCTCAGTAGTTGAGGTGCACGGGCCCAGCTGCTCCGCAGCATGTGGGATCCTCCCGGACCAGGGCTTGAACCCATGTCCCCTGCACTGGCAGGTGGATTCTTAACCTCTGCGCCACCAGGGAAGGCCTCTCCTGTATTTTCTTGATAAAATATATGAATAAACTTTTACTTTTTAATAAGAACACACATGCAAAAAGAAAGTTTGGAAAATATTTTAAAATTGCATTTTACCTCATTTTTGTTATTTTTAAGCAATGCATGGAGAAAAATAATATTTTTTAAAATTGGTTGTCTTCTATTACCTTTAGTATAAAAATCAAGAGTAAGCATGTGTGGCAGATCTATGGTGTAAACTATTTTATGACAGTGATTTTAAACATACGTACAGTGTTTCAGTTTATAACGTATCTTAGGAGATAATATATTTCTATATTTATGTCTTTTGAATGATGAGTATACACAATGACTTCATAAGTACAATGCGATGACTTTGGAAAAACTAGCTTCCCATAAATGGAGCCAGGTCTTCCAAACACCTCGAATTTTATATTATAAAACTGGGCTTGTTACTTTTTCCCCTTTGAAACCACTCTTCATCCTATCTTTCCTCTTTTTGTGAATGGTTCCAACCTTCTGCTCATACAACTAGAAAATCTTCACACTCTGTTTTAAACCTATCCCTCAACCTTAGCAAGTCAACCAGATGTCAATTTTCTTTATCTAATCCTTTCTTCAATCTGTCCCTATCTCCCTCATCCCAATACTCCTATCCTGGTTCAGGCATTTGTAGTCTATTTCCTGGACTATTCTGGCTTCCTTGCCTTTGTTGTCTCCATAACATCCCTCATTTAGACTGCTGCCAGAGAGTTTTATTCACTGAATCACTGTCTAGCTTATTAAAAAAAAAAAAAAAGGAATTTAGGGCATTTAAATCACCTTTCCAGACTTCCTTGGTAGCAATAACTGATGACTACTCATTTTTGCAATACCCTTCTCAGGGTGGTACCACTATAGAAGGAATATAGCAGGGTGACTGAGGGCACCAACTCAGAAGCAAAATAGCCTGGGTTTGAATCAAACCGGTCAGCTAGACTAGCTGTGTGACTCTGGGCAAATCACACAACACCTCTGTTCCTCATTTCCCTCATTTATTGCGGGACCACACTCAGGAGCTTTTTGTAGGAATTAAATTAAGCTAGAAAGGGGTCCAGGAAAATGCAATAGAGAGCCAAGGAAATATGTCTATACATAAGTACTCGTATCATTGTGACTTGTGTCATTGTGACTAGTTTCAGCTGTTGCCCCACTATTTATAATCTTTTTGGAGTCCAAGGGCCATGACTTGATCATCTTTGTGAGCGTACTCTCTGTGCAAAGTAGATTCTTAGCAGATGTTTGTTCAATTAAACAGAACATATATGAAATGTGACAAAGGTGTGCCCAACTGTTTTTAGGTGGAATGACTTGTGTCAGTGACACAAACATCCATTATTTCTTTTCTTTAAATCAGCTTTATTGAGGTATAATTTCCATGTGATAAAAGGCACAATTTTAAGAGATGAGTTCTGCCAAATGCATGCATTTAGGTAACCAGCCTCCCAATCAAAATGAATAGTATTCCCATTACCCCACGTTTCCCTCTGTGTCCTTCTGCAGTGAATCCTCACTCCCCACTCCAACCTCAAGTAACCACTGGTCTACTTTCTGTCTTATAGATCAGCCTTGCCTGCCAGTTATTTTAAATCTTTACACTAAAAATGTTTCCGTGTTTCAACCTGAACGATCCGTATCTATGTAATCAACTCATATGTAGTAACATGAAAGGAAAGCTATACACGATGCACCAGGTGTTCTGGGGAGGGCGCTGGTGAGGAGAGAGGTAAATTTTAGTTGAAAGTGGAAAACAGCATCTTGTACTTTATAGCCATTTAATTCTCGACACTTGGCTTTTCTGTTTGCTTGTTTTTTACTCAGTCATTTTAGACACGATTCTAACCTGTAGGCTCTGTAGGCAAGACAGAGTATCTTTATTCTACACTCTGGAACCCTGAGTCCCCATAAGGTGCAGCCTCAGTGCTGGAAACCAAGGCCCTGTTGTTTGGATCCAAGTTTCCAGCCTACTTCTGGGCCCAGAGTTCTTTAGGGAAACGTGTTACTGAAAAAAAAAAAAAAAAAAAAAAAAGCTGTGTCCCGGAATTGAGGTTGTAGGAAGGACCCCTGATAGGCAGTTCAGCAGGTTCTCTCGGGGCGCGGTACGCTCCACTGAACTCTGGAACGCATTGTCTTTGAGGGCGACACCCTGAACGCTGCCCGCGGGAAGGGGACAGAATCCCCCCGAGGGGTGCGCGGAGCGCAGCGGGCCGGCAGCCCCGAGGCCAGGGGTGAGGTCAGGGTGGCCTGGGGGCCGGGCCCGGACGTGGCCTGCAGACTCAGCGCTGGACGAGCGCACTCACACAAAAGAGGCCGGAAAGTGGCGGGAGGAAGCGGGCGCGTCACGGGGGCCGCAGCCGGGAGCCTGGCGCGCCCGCCCCGCCGCGTCCCAGGTACACGGCCCGCTCGCCCCGCCGCTCCGCCACCGCCACCGCCACAACCGCGGCGCCGCCAATGAGACTCCTTCCGCTCCTAGGTGAGTGCCCGCGCCCCGGTCGCCCGGCTGCCCCGGGCCGGCACCTGTAGGGAATAGGCTATTTCCAAGGTGGAACTCACGTGCCGAGTGCATTTGACCAAGACTCCAGGGGGAATTGACACAGTCCTTCTCAGGATGTTTTTCTCTTTGGCCTTTCAACTCTGGAGTTCGATATTCAGTACCCAGGGACCAAGTCATCTTTTTATTCCTGCTGACAAAGTCCTCAAAGTCCCAGACTTTGACCTTTCTTCTGATCTTCCCCCAAGACATTTGGGAAATCCAAACCATTAACACTTGTGGGAGGTTTCCTGGCCTTTCAAGGGGACTGCTGGCCCAGACTTTGGGTTCCTTTAAAATACCATTTCGATGATACTGTGCGGAAAGAAAATAAATCACATCTTTGAAGCCGAATTAATTCTGGTTTAGACAGTATATACAGCCCTATGTGAGGCTAGGATTTAGAAATGAATGTTTAAGAATCTCTTGTTACCAGATGAGGACAATTTATCTCGGATGACTGTTTTCAGAGTAATGACTTGCATGATTCAAAACTGTCCATCCCAAGCGTGTTTGTCTTGAGAAGGCCTAGGACAACAATAAAAAAGGAACGTCCTACCCTTTTCCTTATCGTTTCCTAACAGCCCACAAAATACCATTGCCAACTTTGTTTTCAAAAACTCTGAAATAAAGGCTTGTTCTCTCTTATGCTGCATGTTATTGGTCATGTTTGTCTGGTGTTCCATTTCTGGAAGATCGATCTTTGACCAGTATGTTGAGTTGATTTTTTTCCCCTCTAATGGGAGAAAATGTAAAAGAAACTTTATTATGGAAAAGGCAGAATTTTAAAAGATAATTAGAACACAGAAAAAAAAATAATTGCATTTGTCCTCCTGAATGGTATGATATGTTTCTCTTCATCTTAAAATAACACAGATTTGACTTTGAAAAGACACAAATACTCAGTTCACCTTGACTTCTTTCTGCACAGAATCATTCCCAGGGGAGGGATATTACTTTCCAATCATGTAGCTACCTTTAAAAGTATCTCACCTCAAGGTGAAGGGTCCAGTGATGTAAGAATGCTGTTTTCTTTATAAAGCCAGGTTGCTTACTACATTTTAGCTTGGTTGAGGTTTACTTGATAAACACTGAGACTGAAGAAAAACGTTACATTTTTTACTCACTTGGTCATGTCCTGTTATTTACCTAAATCCTCCTTTGGGTAATTCTCATAATGCATTTATCTAAATGGAAAGAAAGAAGGATAGTAATGTGTATGTCATCTAACTCAACAGTGGGAGAAGGTTTTTCTTTTTCTTTTTGAAAAAGTGTATTCTCTATTTTCTTTAGTGGGTTTTTCCACTTTGCTGAATTGTTGCTATACTCAGAATTGTACCAGGACACCTTGTCTCCCAAATGCAAAATGTGAAATACGGAATGGAGCTGAAGGCTGCTATTGCAACATTGGATTTTCAGGAAATGGTGTCACAATTTGTGAAGGTAGACAATCTTTATTACCTCTTTTGGAGTATATTGTAAGATTAAATTCTGATATGACTGCTTTTTTCTTATCGAGAAGTTAAGTTGTCTTACTTTATACTGTTTGGTTTCATGCTATTGATAAAAAAGCTTAATTAACGAAACGATAAGTTTAAACTTCCCAGGTCAAAATTTATATGGACTTTTGATGACTCCATGCATATCTTATTTTGGGTAAAGATTGCCCTTGAACTTAAGCTGGAAAACTAGGTTCTGAGAGCAGAGTCAATACCTTCAGGAACAGAAGAACAGAGAATTCATGAAGTCCAGGCTATATCCGCATGTGTTGCCCTCAGATACCTTCCTTAGTACTTGCCTATCTAAATTTGAGAATACCATTAAGAGATTCGAGGTTTTCTCCTGCATACCCTGGATATATACCCCGGAGAGAGAGAGAGAGAGAGAAAGAAAATTTTAAAATATATTCTTTTCTGAAAAAGTAGATCCCATTTATGGAACTTTAGGCTAGAGCCCAGAGCAAGAATGCCAGGAAAGTTCCTTCTAGGCTACAATTTAGCCCATTGACTTGATGAACAGAACACTATCCCATAATCAAATTTAAGTGATTTCTTGCCTGTGGTCTCCATCACCACCATGCCTCTTCTTTCCTCAAGCTTCACCCAGTCTTTATTTTCTCTTTCATTTTTAGTAGAATCTAGTTTAACTAGGTCAATAGAACAACATTCTATGTAGGAGAGAGTGAGGAAAAAAAAGTTCCAAGCTATGTAAATTAGTTTTAAAATATAATTAAATGGAAGTCTCAGACTCGAACTGTGTGGTATTACACTCCTAAATGTATTTAAGATAACATGGACTTTTTCTAATTAAGCCAGGATATTGTACATTGTTAATATTGCATGTGTTTGCTTATAGCATAAACAAGTTGCGTCTCGTGATTCAATTTGATAGGCTCTTAAAAAAGATTAAATATGCAGTATATAGTAAGACCAGACCTCATCACAATTAGTTTAATGCTTAAAAATGTGGAGCAAAGCTACAGTTGCTTAATGGTGCATTAGATCAGGCATTTCTGCTTGTACATAGAGCCGGGATTTGTAATTTACTATTCTACAAGCACTACAAAATTCTTTCCATAAATAGTCTTAGATTTTTATTGTGTATTTAACTGAATGGCATTATGGCAAGTTGATAGTTGAGTGACCTTCAAAATATGGCATCAAACATATTAGTGTGCTTTTCCACTAATCATTACAAATTGTACCAGAGTACTTCATAAGCAGTGTTGCCTTTTTGTTATTTAGATACTTTTCAAGTGTCATGATTACCATCATTAACACAGCCAAGCAGTTCATAATCATGTTTTTAATGATTTCTTTTAAAAACACCTCTTCCATTATCCAATGCAATTGTTTTTCCCCCTGCTGTTTAGTCAATAGTCAGCTGAAGGGCAGAAAATATTTTCTGTTGAAAATAAAAATATTTCAAGAGCTTTGGCCCTGAAATTTCTTTTCACACAGAACACAGTTTGTAATGGGAATTTTTTTTCTTTTCAAGTTCTTCTTAAATTCCCTTCTTATTTGAAGAATGGTACATATACACTTGTGTTAATATTCACAATCTGAGGTTTATAATATCCTCTTAAAACTGTTCAAACAGTGGTTTTCATCTTTTTCACATTTTATTAATCCACTGACAAATTTGGGACACTTTTTTCAGTAAATATATTTAATATGATTTTTGGAATCAAAACATTGTGTTTTCAACTACTGACTCGTCTAGGTTATATTTTGGGTTTGAAGACTCTTGTTGGCTTTTTTCATCTCTAAGGAGATTTCCCCATCTTTCCTTATCTTTCTCTAAGATTGTTAGTAGATCTCTAAGAAATCACTGGACAGAATTTTTGTTACAGAAGATGCCTGCTTCTTGAGGAGTGAAAATTGTTGTTTTTTGGCATCATTAACATCATCTTCATCATCTTCATAAAATCTGGCTCCCTCCAAGGCATGCCAAATAAATGTCATGGTAATAACCCAACCTTACTCAATGTATTCTGTTCCAAGAGCTAGTTTTGAACAAGTTATTTAGACTTTGGATTACGTGGTCCCACAGAAACAAGTTTTAATAGTAGTGAATTTATTTCACTTAATTATCTTTTTATTGAACAAGTATTTGTGGAGCACTTTCATCATCATCATTATCATTATCACGATCATCATCAGGATAGTTAAGCTGTATTATTCACTTAGTCCAAGATATTAATTAGCACAACATCTTCATCCGTTATTATTCCCATTTTATCTATAAGGAAATACAGTGTTAAGAAGGTAAGTGAAAATCTCAAGTGACACAACAAATAAGTAGTGGAGCCAAGATTTGAGCCCAAGTCTGTCTAATTCCAGTGCCTGTATTATTACTCACTGTGTTTGACCATAAGGCCTCTGCTTAACAGATACTGCTATGCCCTTGGGTTAAAATAATCAATAAGAATTGACCTTGATTTCTAATATATCTGAGGACAGTTACAGAACTATGTTAATAATTTGATACAGTGTTATAAAAGAGGTAAGTTTGAGGTGTGCAGTCAACAGCAAGGAAGTTTTCCAAGTAGAGGTGACATTTATGCTCAGAATTGAGAATAAATAGGTTTTATTAAGACGAGCAAAGTGACAGAGAGAAGTCAGGCAAAAGGAATCAGCAGTAACAAAGGCATAGAAGTTGAACATGTGTGTGTGTTTTTTTTTAAGGAGCTCCAAGTATTTCATGCTGGATATATATCACAGGTATCTTAGTTGAGGGGTCAATGGCAATTAAGTCAAGATGTCAAAGGTATGGACTTTATTCTGTTAACAAAAGAAAGCCTTTGGCAGGTATTAAGTAGCTGAGTTACATGATAGATTGTAGGTATTAGAAAGATAACCCCATTAGATAGAGTAAGAACGGATTAGCAAGGGTCAACTCACAAAGGCCATTTACCCAACCTGTAAAACCAATAGTACAATTCATTATACTTTATGCTCCATCTACCCAATGTACTTTAATCTTCATATCAAGCAGTTGAAATAAAAACTACAGATGCTGTCTTTTACTTACAAACAGTATTATTACTGGTTATAACTAGCTTCTGTTGAACTCCACACTACAGCCTTTTGCATATGAGAGAAGCAGGACTCTGAAAGCTTAAGTGAGTTCCCCAGTGTCCCAGGCTAAAGTGATAAAGTTAGGACTCAAACCCTGGAATCTTAGCCTTCTCTAAATTACCAAAAATGTCAGCATATTACCAGTCACCTGACATAATTAGTTTAGTACAGATTTTTAAACCAAATTGGTGGAACAGTATCATTTTAATAGGAATGTATTTATTACCACTTTATTGAGGTATTAATGGGAATTTATTACATACTTATCTTTATGCTGACATGTAAGTGTATTTTAAGATAGGAGGTGAAAAAGTGTGGAGAAATTTGGGGGTACCTTTAAAGGCTTTTGAAATTGTTGATGATGTTTAACTATAAAATGTAGGTTATTTTAGTTCTTTAAACATATATTACTATTGCCGTTCCTTATGGTTCTCAGTACATTTTTGACTACCTTCTAGTGCACAGTAGTTACAAATATAGGAAGTTAAAGATCCCTCCTCCCCCAGGTAATTATGAAAGTGTTAAAAAAGGAAGGTTAGAAGGGCTGAAAGAATCTTTGGCTACACCTAAAACACTATATTGCTTGAGTTGGAATAAACTGAGCTGTGAGAAGCAAGAAGCAGGAACCAGTGGAAGGATGCAGTGCATTGCATGTTTGGGTGTAAGGATGGGGGGTGGTGAGAAAATAGTCTCCCTACTCTCATATCAGCACATTAAGTGGGGCTGTTTTTTGGGAAGTTTCATGGAATGAGAATGGGTAGGAGGAAAACAACTGCCCCAGGTAAGGAGAGGAATGGTCAGGAAGGATGTAATTGACTACCAGTACGCATGTATAAAAATCTTTTCAGAGCTTGAGACATGCCTATTATGCCTATTATGAACAACATCACAAGCACTTTACAGAAAATAATGAAGTCTTGGTGCCTGACTCAGGGAGACATACTGTATGATTAAAAAGTTTTTCATTATTATCTAATAACCATACGTATGCTTGTAAAATTCAACTGGAAGAATATCATAATAAACTAGAGAGCAGTATGAAGCTGGTAAAGGTAAAGAGAACAGTGTCACAGTAGCTATCTAAAGAGCAGAATGTGAGAGAAATATTAATTAAAATAGTCCACTAGCATGAATCTGCCCAGGATAAAATAGAAGTGTTGAGGACATGTGATTGCTTCCATAACAATTTTTTCTTTAGTAATAAAGAGGATGCTCATCAAAATGGGCAAACCAATAGTCATCAGAACAGACGCAAAGCATACAAAATGTGTATGTCATGAATATACACATCGTTAACACAATTAGATATACTATCTAAACTATGTCCTACAAGTAATAACTGTAGCTGTAAATATTTAACAAAATGATAATATCCGTAATAGAAATGTGAACAGAAAAATAACTCTTATGTACTCTTCTTTGCATCACATCTCAATGATATTTCATATTTAATAATGATATATACATATAGTCAAAGCTATATAACATACATATACCTTTTCACTTTTATGAGGTATAGTCACATTCCGTATGTGAATGATTTTTCAGAACAAACATGCCAGAATAACAAACTAATTGGTATCACCCATTTCTCACTCAAGTAAATATCATTGTCTAAGATGGTTTAATTATGAAAATGATGCTACCAGTGCTTAAAATTTTATTAGAACTCTTACTTTATAATTTATATGTATAATATAATAAATTAAATTTAAATAAATTATTTGAGTATATATATATATATATATTTTTTTTCCTGTTCTCAATGACAATGAGATTTTGAGAGTGGATTTAATCTTCAGAAACAGCTAAGAGAAACTTTTAACCAAATCTGATGGGTGAAGTGGAAGATTAATTGCCAAAATGGTTTTAAGAAAATGGTGTGTGGTTATAAAGTAATATGAGATGAAATATTTTTCATGAGTAGCATGGAACAAAGATAGTTTTTTAAGTTTTGAAATGTTTTGATATTGCATATAATAGCGAGATCACTAGAATAAATGTACTGACTTTCAAGTTGTTAATTCTCATTGGGATGCTTAAGTTCTGTTATTTGCTTAAAGATAGTTGTATTATTTTCACGCATTCATTTCATAAGCATTATCTGTTCTTTATGAATCCGATTCCAAAGGGCATTGTTAATATCTCTAGCTCTAAAAGTAACAAAGATAAACCCAACACATTGTTGAACTAGATTCTAAGTGTATACCAGCTTACTTAGAAATATTTTCGTTAATACAAATATTTTATGAAATAAACCTTACAGTGTAGGACAAAAATGTCATAAAATGTATCAGTGCATTTTGGCGAACATGTCAAGCATTTTCTTATATGATAAACATCATCATTACCTTTTTAAAACATCATCATTACCTTTACTTATTTCAACAATTGGAATATTCATTTTGACCCTGTCATTTTTGAAACCTATTCTAACTTTGAAAATTTAGAATATGGTACCCTTAATAATTTAGCATACCAACATTTTATTTCTGTTACCAAAAAAGATGGTCCATCAGTTTAGTTCTGTCATGATCTGGCAAATTAAATAGTCTGGTTACCAAAGTTAGTCTATTTATTGAGTGAGACAGTTGGAACAAAAACAAGGAAGGTTAAAGTTTATAATCATCTTTAAATTGTACTGATATTTAACTTCTGTGGAGTTACATACCCAGAAGATAGAGTGCATCAAAACTGCCTGGATTAGGTCCCTCTAGAAAAGCGATTTTTCACAGCAGCTTCTAAATCTTTTTTGTCTTAAGGCTGCAAATGGGTATCTTTTGAATGTTTGTTTTCATTTCTCAGCTGGCATCATCAGCTCTCCTAGTAGTTCATCTACAACTTTTCTTATCCTTTTACATTTATTACATTTTGTGGTATTGAAACTTAGGAGTACAGAATTGAGTAGCAGCCAGGGCTAGCATTTTCTTTAATTTTTCCCTTTCTCTCTCTCTTTTTCTCTCTGCCTCCCTCTCTATGTCTTTTTCTCTTTTCTTCTTGTTCCAGTCCATAGAAGGAGGTGTCTTCTGGTTTTTAAGGAATATTTAAGGAATATTTGAAGATTTAGAAATCTATGTCTCAATAACATTACATCCACATCTTCCTTCATATGTAATATGTTACTAAAAACCCTTGAGGAAGCAAAATTTCTTTTGTAAAACAAGTGTATTTTTACATACTCCAGAGGAATTTCCTAGGAAAATGAATACTAGTACAAACTTGAAAAAGTATGAACTCTAACATGCTTCTAGATAGCTGTGTATCAAATTTTTTTTAAAGTGAGGTACATATTTCCTTGGGCCTTCTTGTACTGAATGGAAACTGTAACCTGTTTAAAAACTGATAGTCTAAATTAACCCAAGGCTTACATTCCAGGATGCATGATTTCTGTGAACTTCATCCAAATAAATAAAATACCTTTGCCAATTTCAGAAATTCTTTTCCTTGTAACTAGAAATATGACCTCTTTCGTCTGTTGACAAGAAGAGTTACACAATAGAGAGAACAAACTCAAGCACAATAATTAAGTAGAACCTCCTCAAAAAATCTACTCTATAAGATTACAAATTCTTTTACCATATAAAAAGAGAAAAATAAAAGAATAAACCATTATAGAAACCATCTTTAAGCTAGTATTTTATTTTTAAAAAGAAAAAGAAAAAAGAACTTGTGTCATTTGAGTTTTGCTGATCAGCACCACAGTTTTAAAACTAAAAACTTCTCCATATCTCCTCCCTCTATTTGTATAGCTGATTCACTTTGTTATAAAGCAGAAACTAACACACCATTGTAAAGCAATTATAGTCCAATAACAATGTTAAAAAACTAAAAACTAAAAACTTCTCTTATCTAACTTGACAAGGTCATTTTTTGCAGACTAAGTTTCAGGAATCATTTTTCTAAGTCATCCTGTTTCATGTGTATTTCACTGGACAGATATGACAATGAATGAGATACAAACTAAGAATTATCCTGAGTTCTTAAAGAAAAGTTTAATATGAATATATGATTTTGGATTTTCCCAACTAATCTATAATGAAACATGAAAATGTTTCTTCATGTAGAAGTCTCATTTATTTTTGATTACTTTTTAATCAGTATTATCTACGTGGATTCATTGCATATTTAGAATCAGAAAAGTAATATCAGATAACTAATGGCACAGAGAATTAAACAGAAATAGTAAAAATCAACACAGAACTTCTGAGTGCTAATATCAATAATCAAAAATACTTACTCAAATTTCTGTGTTAAATCAATCCTAGATAAGACTTACTACCTGATTTGACATTATCAGAGTGATGGGTTTTTTTTTTTTCAAGTGAAGACTATCAATTTGTTTTTACTGTAGGCTAAAATGTTGATTCATCATATATATATATTTATATATATATACGTCATATAATATGTGTTGCTGATGATAAAGCATCAATAGCAATACAATTGGATATCATTTTTCTAGCATTAGTTTTCATTTTTTGCATGCAAAGTGAACATGGCAGTTGTACCATCTTATACTTTATGTTCAGTCATATCTTTAGGAACTGCTAGGAAATTTAAATTAAGTGAAAATTGTGCTCTAAATGTGGAATTTTCAAACATTTTAAACCTCTGTTGCTTTTCAAGAAAATATTGGCATGAAGAAGAACAAAGGAATTTGGAGATAGCACCTTTAACACCGTAAAGTGACTCAATGAGTCTCAATTCTTTCGCTTTGCTTATTAAAATTCTATTATTTTGTCAATATTTTAAGATTGCTAACTTCATTTTGCAATATTGATGATATTTCTTTTGTTGTTGGAATGTCAATTTTCTACAGTCCCAGTTTTAATAGGGCATTAGCATACTTGATAGCCAACTCCCAGTTATTTTGGAAGCAAATTAACCAGTCTTCTGATTATCTATTTTTGCATTATTTCTCTTCATCCTTACTTAGTCTCTTTAATGCTTAAATAAGGAACTTCAGATTTACAGCTTATTCACAAAAAAAGAATAATAATATTGATATTAATTTGAGTGCTTTCTCTGAGCTACCATCTATTCTAAGCACTTTACATGAATTTGTAAATTTAATCCTCATAACAACTCTGAAGTAAAAGCTAGTATTATTCTCAATTTATAGGTTAAATAATTTTCCCAGAGAAAGTACCTTCAAACAGTCTTCTCATATGATCCTCAAACTACTATGTGAATTAAGTCTGCAAATAAGGAAATTGAATCTCATTAAGAAGAAAATGAATTATTTTGGTTCTACCCCTCCTACCTCAATTCTGCTTTTTTTGTGCTACATTATCAAAACAACTGATAAAAAGAAAAAAAATTAATACCACCTTTCTGCCCACTCCCCATCTATGCTACCTGGAATAATGCCTGAAACTTGCCCCACCCACGTATGCAGCAAACCCAGAACTCTTGTACTAAAGAGGTTGTAATTGTCAGGCAAAACCTGGGTCATGGTACCTGTGATAATCAACATTGTTCTTTAGTTATAAACATAAGGGTCTTTTAAGGATAACCAGTCATTGGAGAAAAGCCAAAAATACAAACACAAAGATGAATAAATAGAACTGGCCTGAAAAAGTTACTTTCTAGGGAGAGAAAGTTTGAAGGAAAAACTCTAGTTGATACCCTCAAAGAGATTCTCAAAAATTTTGCATCCTAACAAACAAAACAAATAGAATAGGCTTCTGTATGTGAAAGAGCTATTATACCAGAAAAAATACTTTCTTCTTCGGTATATCCCATAACCTTTGTGCTGCTCAATTCCTTGTACCTCCTTTATCCTTTTATTCATCTCCTTTTGTAGAAATCCATCAAGACAATAAACTGGTAAAATTGTCAGTAATGCAAGCAATTCTTGAAAATCACCAGAAGATTGAGACTAAAGTCTCTATTCCTGGGTTTTCTCTCCTATGAAAATGATCACACACCGAACAGGGAAACTACAAATTTCAAATTTTCTTACACATCAGTAGAAGATACCCCTGGACTGCATAAGTCAGGATATTCTTAAGTTCATCAGCTGAGCACAATCCCCCTTTTTATAATAACCCAATTTCACCCCCTTGTGATCTTTTCCATTATCTCTGCCTAAGCTCTCCCAAATTCCTCCCCTAGTTTATCTCAAAGGTAAAACAGGGTAGTCAATGTGTCTTTTGACCCTAATTTCATGATTTGCTGGTAATTTTTCACATTATAATGTCATTAATATGGGGATAGAGCCTATACTTGGTACCCAGGAATAGTGCATTGTTGTTGAAGAACCTCCGCTCCATTTGATTGAACTCAAACTTTGTTTTTGACTTACTTATAAATTCTGTGGTTATAATATTGTAATTATCTGCAATTTCCAACCTATGTTGTTTGTTTTCCCTGAGTAATTTCCTGAATTCACTGGCTAATACTCTTGAGAGTTCATACAAAAAGATCTATTTTTCTCCTCCAATAAAATATATTTATCTTCTGATCTATGTTACTCCCAAATTGAGGCAATAACGTGCAATAAAGCAGCAGAAAAATAATACCCAGAGACTGCAGAACTAAAAGGCAAAGATGGAAAATACGAGAGCAACATGGAGAACCTAATATCCATCTAATAGAAGTCTTATTAAAGTAGGATCAGACAAGATTTAGCAAAGGAAATAACAAAAGATATAAGACAATTTCCCATAGCTTAAGAAACACCTGAGTCTTCAGTTAAAAGAGCCCTCTAGTATTCAACTGTCTTTTGCATAATATGTTTGTGCCTTGCTTCTCAGCTTATGTTTAAGGAATACCTATTGATATCATTCAATAAAAGAAGAGTATAGTTTACTTCAAAACCTGTCATTTTTATTTATACATTCAAAATGTTTATTACCTTTGTGTACCTAAATAATAGAATATATAGACTTCTTCATTCCTGTAGCATAGGTGAAAACCTTCTCAAATCATGGGGACAGAGTGAGAAAAAGCACTTTTCAAGACGACAGTTGAGTGACTCTTACCATCAGGAGAGTGAATAGGTGCGAAGCAGCCAAAAATCAACAATGACCACTATAAGAAGAGTTTCTATCAATCCTCTGGGCCTCCATGTCTACATTCATCTACTTTCATTTAACCCTTTTCTGAGACTAATTCTAGTTTAAGAAAGGAGGGGTATATTTTAGAAATACTGTGATATTACCCCATCATCTAAAAAAATAAAATAATTACTACACCAAAGTCTTATCTTCCAGGTGCCCATTATTGGATCCCTTTCTTATATCCTTGTATCTCAATAACTGGGAGCAGCCCTGTAATTTGAACCCTCCTAGTATGCCATGCCCGAGTAACTAAATTCTCTGATAATAAATTCTCATATGACTGTGATGAGGTCTCCAAGCTTGTTATGTATATTCTAGTCCTGTTCAACTGGGACTGTTATGGTAATGGTTATTAATGTCTCTCTCAGCTTTAAAATTCTTTGATTCTGTTATTGTGAGACTTTTATTCGGACTGTAGTCAATATACAGTTCATCTACTTTTTGGGTAACTAATGGATTTTCGGCTCAATTTAAAACATGAAAATGAAACAGATATGGATTTTGGTCTCTTGCCTCTAAACTCAGTGCACTTTCCACTCTACTACCCTTCTTTTTACTGCGATCTCTGGAGCTGGCATGACCAATGCAGGTGAGGCTTTCATCTACTGCTTGTGCTACCTTCTCCCTATTCATGGCCATAACACCATCATGATATTCTTTTCTGCTGAACCAGGATGTGACCTCAAAGTTCTTCTCCAGGCAGATGTTACAAATCAGTAGAGGCAGGCACATAAATAAAACTTATTTTCCATTATTTCCATTATTGTTTTCTCTGGTGATTTCCTCCTTTGAAAGGAACTTCTGGATGAATCTTCAGTGAACCCCCTGTATTAGAGTGCTAAAAAGTAAGGTATTACATAGAAAATGATCAGCAGGAGAAGTGCTATATCAGAGTCACCTGAATCATAAAAAAAGAAACAAGAAGGCTATAAACCTTGATTTTTATATTTGGTCCCCTCTGGGAAAGGTTTAGTCACTGTTGTATACAGTTGAGAGAACCCCTTTTGAATAAAATGATACACATATTCGTTATGTGGGGAGGAGGGTTATGATTCATGTGATTTTATACGTACCATTTAATGAATAATCTGGAACAAAATGCTACAAAATAGAACTTGTCCTTGTGTTGCAATTTCAAAAGAACATTGATGATTGTTTATTTTTAACTGTGATGAGCCAGGGATGTTGAGAGTGGACTTGATCAGAGGGGCAGTCTTCTCAGCTGGAAACCTGTAGCTAAATTTCTCCATTCTGAGGATTTCATATAGTTCCAGGCATCAAAATACTTTGTGTCAGACAATAAATGGGACAGGATAATCAGCTGTGTGTGTGCTCAGGAAATAAATCAGGCACTTTCAATGTTGGAAAAATTATAAACTGAGATTCATTGTCTAAAACTCAATACACGTGTCACTTTCTTTGCAAGGCCTTTCTTATTTCTATATTTTAAGAATAATTGTTTGCTTTTTCATCTTCTCATAATTCATTTTTTATTTTTGCATCAATTCATGATATCGGAATAAGTGTTGATGGAGTTTGCCTGCTTTTTTTTTTTTTAACATCCTTTTTGGAGTATAATTGCTTTACAATGTTGTGTTAGTTTCCTCTGTATAACAAAGTGAATCAGCTATATGCATACGTCTATCCCCATATCCCTTCCTTCTTACGCCTCCCTCTCACCCTCCTTATCCCACCCCTCTAGGTGGTCGCAAAGCACTGAGCTGATCTCCCTGTGCTATGCAGCTGCTTCCCACTAGCTATCGATTTTACATTTGGTAGTGTATATATGTCCATGACACTCTCTCACTTCATCCCAGCTTGCCCTTCCCCCTCCCTGTGTCCTCAAGGACAGGAGTAAAGACACAGACATAGAGAATGCCTGCTTTTTAATAGTGCCTGGGGAATCCCAACAGTGACTGCTGTTTGAGGAGAGTAACTAATTCTTATTCTTGAGTGGATCCTTGGAAACTACCAAAATTCCTTGGATCCAATCTGTAAAATACTATGGATTGTTTTTGAGTGGTTACTCTGATTGGTTGGCGCCCCATTCTTATTGTTCCTTGCCTATGCTGAATTTATTAAGACATTGTGGGTGGTATTCCTGCTTGCATGAATCAGCACTTAGATTTGCTTGAATTCTATACATTGTAAGAGACCCATATAGCAAGATTACATTAGGTATAATCCCATCCCAAATATTTTGCTGTAAATAAAGACTATCCATTATAGCCAGATAGAAAATGTGCATGAATGATCAGTTTGCTTAATAAACTTCACATTGGTTTTCTCCAAACTGTCTTTCCCTATTTCATTTTGAGTGATCAACTGTGCAAGACTGAATTTCCATTAACTTATCTATTCCTCTTTTGAACATTTTCCTGAATTAGGAAGCAGTATGTCCTAAAGCAGGGACATTTGCAATATTGGCACTAATACCTTGTGATGACCTCCTGTTTTTGAAGCACCCTGGCCCTAATCTTCAGAGTCCCAGGAGTCACATTGACTATGGTATTTTTTTTCTGCATCTGATGTGTCACATATGCTGTTTTCATAGAAATCCTAGTAATTGTGAAATTATTAGCACTTAGAAAAATGATATTTTCATTTCTAAGCATATTAGTACTTTGTTCTTTCTTTAATTTCAAAACAGAATTTTATTCTGTGTTGTTGAAAATATCTGTCTCACATTTATCACTCTTTCCCATGAACTAATCTTTTTAAATACAACATTACATGAAGCTGTATTTATTCTTCAGTTACCTACTTAAGGTGAAGTTTTATCTTTTTTTGCATTAGTATGTACAAAGTGAAGGACAAATTTTATTTTGTTTTTTATCAAACTCTAAATTTGATTAAATAGAATAAATTATCACATGAATGAATTGGGAAGAAAAAAATATTCTTAATCTCTGTAACTTTAAATTACTTCATTAGAATTTTAATACCTCCAATATATAAAGATTATGAAGAAAATATTGTCTTCATCTACAAAAATGTTGTGTTTAATTTTAAAAAATGTGTTGTAACCCTTCCTAAGAGTTATTCACTTCATGATTTAGGAAACATTCTTTTCATGCTCTCTAGCAGTGCTGAAATCAACTAAAAGAGTATATGTTTAGGAGGATGTGGGAAAAATGTTTTGAAAAACTCTGATGTATTATCTCAGATAATTTCTTCTTCTTGTCTTCTTGAGATATGATTTTATATCCCATATTTTACCAACCATCAAACTGGTGCCAAGAATCTGAATTAATAATTAATCGATTTTTTAATTTGTTGGTCAGCTGTATGAGATAATACCACTATGTAGTGTACATTATACAGCATCTGTATAAATGTATCAAGCATTTGGAACGTTAAAAAACAGAACAGATCATATTTGTCTGCCTTGAAAGTTGTGATTTTCTGGATATTAAAAAATTAAGGCAGTATTACTGATACATTTCAGCTGCTTTAACTATTTTGGTCCATTGCCATTGAGGGAAAAGGTACCAGGACTTAAATTACTGTAGTCTCATGTGTAGTTGTGGGTAGAGTGAGAATAAGGATTTTAGGAGGAAAAAACATTCTGTTTAAAGAAATTGGAATATAGAGAAAGAACTCCAGCACCTGAATAATAGACGATGGTATTTTATATTCAAGTCAAAGAGTTTTCATTAAGAATGAGATTATTTTGAGTGTCATTGGCCTGAAAAGCTCGATTCCTGCCAAGTCCCTTTAAATGGAATTTACTGCACGGTAATGGTATTTCCCGTATTAACGTGATTTTTCCCGCAATGTTATGTTCTGATAATTTATATTATCAAGAAATCTGGATTAATATACAGTATCAGAGATTCTCTTTATAACTGTTTAAAAGTTCCCAAAGAAATTGCTAGAAGATAGAATGCCAGACTGTTCAAAGCCTGTACTTATTTTAAGGAGTAAATTAATACTTTGGTCCTTCATTTGCCATGGAAAAAGATAAAGACATTCTCTAGGAAGATTAGAATCCAGCCAAACATTGTAGACTATATATAGCATACAAAGCCTTGTGCCATTTGTGAAAATGCTATCAGGGGGAAAACCCAATGAGTGAGTTTCTGTACTGTATGTTTTAGGGACACAGATTTAATTTAGAGATTATGGTTTGAAAATAAAATTTACTGTAAGAGTGTTTTTAGCTGATAAGAAATTGATTTTGTGACCTTGTTACGCATTAATTGAAATATCTGGCAATATGCCTTGACAAGGTTTAAGGAACCATACACACTTGGAACCATATCATTCCTTCATGTTGAACTTGCTAGTTAATCACTTTGTTACCATTATGGGGAAGGAAACTACCTTTTGTGTGGGGTCTGAATAATCTTCTATGGCGTAACAAGTGGTTTTTATGTAATTGACATTATATTTAGTTGTTTCACTATATTGAAGGTGCAGTCATT
The DNA here is from genome assembly GCF_003676395.1 of Aethalodelphis obliquidens. Classification (NCBI taxonomy): domain Eukaryota; kingdom Metazoa; phylum Chordata; class Mammalia; order Artiodactyla; family Delphinidae; genus Aethalodelphis; species Aethalodelphis obliquidens. The sequence goes on along the minus strand of NW_020837957.1, from coordinate 15,747,513 downwards.
TAAGAGTGTTATCCTTATAGATTAACGTGGTATTTTGTATTTTCTAATACTTTAAAGGTTATATTTATAAAATCAAAAATAAGAATGTGTGCACATGAGCACAGACATAAAAATTATTTGTTATTTAAATTATTCAGTGAATTTTAGAATGTAGTTTTTAAGAACTTACAGTAGAATGAAGGTAGTCAGGTTATCAGTGTTCTACATGTCTTACATGCTAGCTTATTTAACAGGTGTTAACTCAGGATATATTTACAGAGGAAAAAATGAATTGCAGAGGAGAGTTCAAACAAATTGTGAAATTTGTAAAGTCTTACCAAAGAACACCAAAATATATATATTTTTTCCTTGAGATTCTTTGGGTTGACTCACCAGGTCAGTTATATATGCAATAATTACGCAGAAAAGTGGGCATCTCCACTTTATTTCTCTTTTGTGGATATAACCTCAGAACTAAAATTTGGGTCATGTTTCTTTAGTGATATCATGCTGTTAGCCCTCTGCAGATCAAGAACACATACTAAGTCTTAAAGAATTTGTAATTAAAAATGTCACCGGAGTCATGTTTAACATTTAAGTGGGAAGAAATGTGCTGTTTTTTGTACATTTTTGATAATTAAAGTTGACTTGTGCAGACAACTAAATCAATTTTGACGAGACTGAACAGAAGTTGAGGTGGTCCTGACACTTGCTTGATAGTTTTGTATTTGTGGAAAAATTTTGATATTTTGAAGTAAGAGAGTTCTATATCCTTTGTGTCAGAAAGGTTCTTATGCTAGGTTTCCTGGTGCCGTATGGAGGATCTGTTCTGAAGATAATTTCTGGACCTTTATAAACACAGAAATCTATTGAGAATACTAAAAATAGTACAACAAATCTCTGTTGTATATGCAATGCAGGAAAGCAAGCAGATGCTTGATTATAGTGTTGTGTTTGTTCAACGAATGTTATGTTCCCTGCAGCAGTTTCATAATGGAATACTATATGGAGAAGACTGTTTTTTTAAATATGTTTTGGACTTTGAATTTCAGTTTATTAGTAGACAAATATGTCAGAAAATTTTCAATAGAGGCAGTAATTGTTGTTTTATAGTCAATAATCTCTTTATACTTATCCTTTTAAACAATCAGATGGTTGCTTTAAGAATAAAGAAGTATGAAGTTAATATGAATTTAAGCAAGGTTTTAGATTATAACCCATAATACACTTTATTGTGTTTAGAAAAGAAAACTTAAGTCTTACTGATTACTGGAGATACAGTTTTCAAAAAAAGATTCCAGCGATTCATAAATTATGATCCAAGGACTTACTACTACTAATGCCTTAATATTTGCAGATCAGTTCCTTTATTAATTGAAAAGAAATTGTCCTTACAACAATATTAAAACCGAATGACACACTTACAAATATGACACACTTAGAGAATAGAATTTAAAGCAAAATTTTGACATACGGTAAGTATTCAAATCTGGAATACCAAGTACAAATAATAAATATAGGAGGGAAAAAAATGGCTATAGTTTATTTCAAAGTAGATTTCAGCAGATGAAGCATTATAATGGAGACCTGCTTTGAAAATCTGTACCTCAACTTTTTAGATTCAGACACTATTGACACTTTGAACCAAGATCGATCCAAAGAAGCAGAGCTATAGAAGAAACAGAGCTTCTGAGGAAGGCATCCCTGGGATCGGATCCTGGTTCCATCACTTGCTAGCTGTCATATTTGGACCAGTTGCTATGTCTTTGGTATATAAATAGTCTTATCAACTTCAAAATATTTTTGAGGATAAAAGAAGATAATAAAAATATAGCATTTAGTTATGATACTGGCCATATAGAAAGGCCTCAGTAAGTGAACTGTTATTAATGTAAATCTGTCAGTCACTTTCTGCCACATTGTTTTGGATAGGTTCATTCTTTTTCTACTTTCCCAAACTATCCAGAAAATCAGATGAAAATCATCTAGGCAGTTATGTTATAACAAGGTGCTCTTCTGCTTTTCCTAAATTCCACGAACAGCAACACATATGAGCACTTAACCATATACCTAGAATAAGGGTATATTAGTCCCTACTTGCTAATAGTTTATTAATCCTCAACTTACATTTTAGGCTTTCTGTGTCTGAAGGGAAAAAAAAATTAATCATTTACTTATTAGTAAGCTTTCTTTTTTTTTAAATACATCTTTATTGGAGTATAATTGCTTCACAATGTGGTGTTAGTTTCTGCCGAACAACAAAGTGAATCAGCTGTATGCATACACATATCCCCATATACCTTCCCTTTTGAGCCTTCCTCCCACACTCCCTATTCCATGCCTCTAGGTGGTCACAAAGCACCGAGCTGATCTCCCTATGCAGCAGCTTCCACCAGCCATCCATTTTACATTTGTTAGTGTATGTATGTCAGTACTACTCTCTCACTTACATCCCAGCCTCCCCTTCCCCACTGTGCCCTCAAGTCCATTCTCAATGTCTCCATCTTTATTTCTGCCCCACCACTAGATTCATCACTACCATTTTTCTACATTCCATATATATGCATTAGCATACGGTATTTGTTTTTCTCTTTCTGACTTACTTTACTCTGTATAACAGACTCTAGGTCTATCCACCTCATTACAAATAACTCAATTTCATTCCTTTTTATGGCTGAGTAATATTCCATTGTATGTATGTGCCACATTTTCTTTATCCATTCTGTCGATGGACATTTAGGTTATTTCCATATCCTAGCTATTGTAAATAGTGCTGCAATGAACATTGTGTTACATGTATCTTTTTGAATTACGGTTTTCTCAGGTATATGGCCAGTAGTGGGATTGCTGGGTCATAGGGTAATTCTATTTTTAGTTTTTTAAGTAATCTCCAAATAGTTCTTCATAGTGACTGTATCAAGTTACATTCCCACCAACAGTGCATAAGGGTTCCCTTTTCTCCACACCTTCTCCAGCATTTATCCTTTCTAGGTTTTTTGATGATGGCCATTCTGACTGGTGGGAGATAATACCTCATTGTGGTTTTGATTTGCATTTCTCTAATGATTAGAGATGTTGAACATCTTTTCATGTGTTTGTTGGCCATCTGTATGTCTTCTTTGGAGAAATGTCTATTTAGGCCTTCTGCCCATTTTTGGATTAGGTTGTTTTTTTCTTTTGATATTGAGCCTCATGAGCTGCTTGTATATTTTGGAAATTAATCCGTTGTCAGTTGCTTCATTTGCAAATATTTTCTCCCATACTGATGGTTGTCTTTTTGTCTTCTTTATGGTTTCCTTTGCTGTGCAAAAGCTTTGAAGTTTCACTGGGTCCCATTTGTTTAGTTTTGTTTTTATTTCCATTACTCTAGAAGGTGGGTCGAAAAGGATCTTGCTGTGATTTATGTCATAGAGTGTTCTGCCTATGTTTTCCTCTAAGAGTTTTATACTGTCTGTCCTTACATTTAGGTCTTTAATACAATTTGAGTTTATTTTTGTGTATGGTGTTAGGAAGTGTTCTGATTTCATCCTTTTAATGTAGCTGTCCAGTTTTCCCAGCACCACTTATTGAAGAGGCTGTCTTTGCTCCATTGTATATTCTTGCCTCCTTTGTCAAAGATAAGGTGACCATATGTGCGTGAGTTTATCTCTGGGCTTTCTATCCTGTTCCACTGATCTATATTTTTGTTTTTGTGCCAGTACCATACTCTCTTGATTACTGTAGCTTTGTAGTATAATCTGAAGTCAGGGAGCCTGATTCCTCCAGCTCCGTTTTACTTTCTCAAGATTGTTTTGGCAATTCGGGTTCTTTTGTGTTCCCATACAAATTGAAAAATTTTTTGTTCTAGTTCTGTGAAAAATGCCATTGGTAATTTGATAGGGATTGCATTGAATCTGTAGATTGCTTTGGGGAGTATAGTCATTTTCACAGTGTTGATTCTTCCAATCCAGGAACATGGTATATCTCTCCATCTGTTTGTATCATCTTTAGTTTCTTTCACCAGTGTCTTATAGTTTTCTGCATACAGATCTTTAGCCTCCTTAGGTAGTTTTTTTTTTTTTTTTTGTACTTAATGTATTTATTTGAAACTTTGTACATGTCTTACTAAAGCATACTAATATTTTGTTAGAGTGTGATAGGCAGTATAGCAGGCACCTCTGTGCAAGGGAACAGAACATCTTTGACAAATATACCATGTTTCACTGCACTTTCCCCTGGAAGAGCAGACTCTTCACTTTTTGGTGGCACTTTTTTTTTAGTCCTGTTGGTATTATTTCCTCTAGAATATTTTCTTTTATTTTACCTGTTAGTCAACAAGGTGAATCTTTGCCGGGTTTCTTTTAGAAATGCCACAAGGAGGACCAGGTGCAGACTACCACTATGGTCATCAAAAAATATGGAACGCTTCACAAATTTGCGTGTCATCCTTGCGCAGGGGCCATGCTAATCTTCTCTGTATCGTTCCAATTTTAGTATATGTGCTGCCGAAGCGAGCACTCCTTAGGTAGTTTTATTCCTAGGTATTTGATTCTTTTTGTTGCAATGGTAAATAGGAGTGTTTCCTTAATTTCTCTTTCAGATTTTTCATTGTTAGTGTATAGGAGT
>NW_020837957.1:14984897-15115357 GCF_003676395.1 Aethalodelphis obliquidens | reverse complement strand
ATAAAAAAAAATATATATATATATATATATATATATATATATATATATATATGTATACCTGAATCACTGCTGTACAACAGAAATTAACAGAACACTGTAAATCAACTATACTTCAATAAAATAAATCAAAAAAAGAAGAAAAAGAAAGAAAAGAAACTTCTCCAAACCAAGAAAACATTTCTGGTGTATACCTTTGAGTTTCCTCCTGATGTTCGCTTTCCCTCTTTTCCTCTGTATCTAAAATTATACTGAGCAAGCCCAGAGGAAAGTAGCTGCGGCAACTAAAGGTCACAGAGCAGACAGCAGTGATTGAGTTTCTTATCATAAAAAGCAAAAACATGAATAGAGATCCACAGGAGGAAAGCCCCACTTGATTGTCAGTAACCACTTCTCCAAGATTCTGACATTTAATTCTTCTCTGGCTGCCCACCCTCTCATCAAGCAGTGACCAAACCCATCCTTCTTGGCTTCTTCCTTCCAAAAACTGTCTTCCTTGGGCCTCATCACAAAGGGACTGATTCTCAGCTACTACATTCAGAAAAAATCCGAGGACCTTATCAGCAACTAGACCAGCACAGAGATGAATAGAAGAAGCGTAACATTTCCTCTGTGAAGCCTTCTCTTTCTGCAGGAGCAGATTGGGGTTCCTTCTTCCATGCCCGCTTCATCTCATCTCCACCCGCATCATCACACCAGGTGGGCGCCCAGCCTTGGTGGGTGAAACCAGAGGGGCCAACTGATATTTCCTTTTACCAGGTGGATAGGAGATAGCTCTGCTCTATCTCTTGTTTTCTGTTCAGAATGAGGCTCTTTTTTCATTAGTATTATTATGCAAAGTTTCCTGAAATAAAAAGAACAATGACTGTTTAAGTCCTTCTCTTTAATGACACACAATGCAACAAAGCTCATTAGATTCACATTTACTTTTTTTCTCCACTGCCTCATTAGAAGCTTAGCACCTCTAAGAGGATTCCTCACAATGCATTGTCGCTGAGCACATGGAGAGCCTTTAAAGATTTTTGTTTGTCTCTCAACAAACTCCTTGCCAGGCTTTTCAAAACTGAGGTATAGAAGGAAAGAACATCTGACAAAGAAGAAGGCTGAATTATCACACACTCAGAAGCGCTTCACCTCCTTGCAGCACTACCATACATCATCAGCAACGTGAGTTAACAAATCCCGACAGTTTCCATTTTCAGACTGAAGGGGCAGATGATACAAAGCAGCAACGCCACGTGTGCGAGGATGCTCCCCCCACCCAGCCACCCACAAACACGCACTCATTCTTTCTAACCTATCGTCTTTCCATGATTAGAGGTTGCATTCATGCTTGAGTTCTTAAAACAAACAAAGAGTTCATGAGAATCTTCCGCACTTCCCCCTTTCCACCAGTATGTCCACTCCCAAGGACAGCAGGAATACCAGCTGGTCAATTCCATGGGCTTTTGCTTAGACTCAGGGTAGTGGTACAGTCAGTCAGACACCCCTCAGTGGAAAATAGCAAGGCCAAAGTGGCAAGAAACCACATGTGCCCCCCAAAACAGTAAATAACATTGTGTGGATTTAACAATTCATTCTGTTGATGAATCCAGCACACAAGTATTTATCTTGCTACAAATTTGTTTTTGTTTCCTGACATCTTTTTAAAAACCAGTTTTGATGACAGAAGATACTTTCTTTAATCCTACCGATATTTGTACCCAGATCTGTTTTCTATACTAAGAACTGCACAGATAAACTGCGTGCATCATAATCCTGATGCAATCTAAATCTCTTGTTAGCCTACGCTGTTTTCTCGTCTTTCAAATGGACACACTACAGCTGCCTTCCCAGTGCAAAGGGGGGAGGTGTGCCAAAGAGGGCTGAGAGATGGAAGTTTCCTCAGTGTGGGTAAGAGAACTGGCCAGAGGCAGGGGAGGTTGGCTGGGGCCGTGAGGATCTGCACTGCTGTGGCCTGCACTGCTGTGACCGTCATTCAGGTAGCTGCTCTTTCTTTTGTCTTCCGAGGGGTGGTTCTTGGCTGCTGGCTTAACTTTCAGAAAGCACCCCGACTTCTCCAAGCTTCATGGGTCAGCTCCTACTTTTGCGTCTTATTTTCTTTAGCAAAAAGGAAAGGAAAGGAACCAGCACTGGAAAGCTCTGAGATTCCGGGAAATTCTTCAAAGAGCAGAAGCAGAGTACAGGTGGTTCATTATGAACTATTAACATATTAAAATAAGCCAATAAGAGGAGTGCTAGGTTTCTTTTCAAATTAGATCCTGTCTTTGCTGAGAAAGAAGAAAATATGAGGGGTCTGGACTTTTTTATTTTTTCAACAAAACATTGTTTTGGTTTGGGTTTTTCAAGGACACATCATTTTCCTGGCTGTGATATGTAACGCTTCATTTTACCAATCTGCATTAAGTGGTTCAGCTTATGACTATAAACAGTCTCTGATTTTGTCATTAGGATGAGTTATTCAAGTGTAAGGAACTCAAGATAATGTCCTCAAACCACTTAAACAAGATTCTTTCATTCTTCATTCAAGTAAACATATCCTGGATAACTTCTGTGAGTCTGGCATGGACAAGGGTGTTCTCTTAAGCCATTTTCCACGTCAAGATCTGTACTAATCTCCTCCTCCTACCCTACCAATTAATAATGTCACAGGCTTGAGAAGCAGCTGGCCAGGGTCTCGCCTATATGAGCCGGAACAGGGAAAGCTAACTGGCATTAAGGCATGTGGGAGAAGCCATATAGCACAGCGGTTATGCACACTGACTCTGAAGTTTGTCTGGGTTCAGTTCCCACATCTGCCACTTTTTAGGTCAAGTAGGATAAACAATTTAACCTCAGAATAATAAATACAAAGGACTTAGATAAGGACTTAGCACATGGTAAGTACTATACTAAATGTTAGGTATTTTTAGGACCCCGGCTTTAACAGGGCTCTGTCACTACCAAGAGGAATGATTAGGGACCCAAGGCCCAGCCTTCCTCCCACTGAAGTGGCCGAGTCATTCCCAACACTATTCGCCAGCCCCTGCTGATGCTGCCCTGTCTTGCCAGCAATGCCACCACAATGACATGCGTGTCCTTGACCACTGCCCTCTCCAGCCTGCCCCACTGTTCTCCTGGGTTGATCCTGTTGCTTCCACAAATATAAGGGGAGATTCTGTCTCCACTCTTGTTGCATCTCTTTATCAGACTGCTAAGTGTGACCTTGCTCTCTTTTTTTAGTAAATATCCCATAAAGGGTAGTTTCACCTTCTTAGTTTCCTACAGGACAATCTTTCAAATAACATGATAAAAGCTACCCCCTGGGCTAAGTCAGAAAACATTTGGGTGGCAACTCCAATAACCTGCTCAAAAAGTCTTTTCCCACTAATTATAAATTACTGTTCCAAGGAAGGAGTTAAGGCATCTTGATCTCCCCCTATATATCAGTATCATTACACTTTATGTTTGCTGCCCCACAGCAAAACACACACACACACACACACACACACACACACGAGTCTTGCACCATACCTTACTGGAGAATTTTAGTCTCCTTAAGGACTGATCAACATTTCCAAATTCTCTTTACAATATTCTCAGAGAACCTATCAATTTCACATGCAAAAGAGGTCTGAAGCATGTTTGGGACATGCTAAGGCTCTTGGTATTTTAGATCAGTCGATATTATATATTAGCCCCTTTCTGAAGCTACCTTCCTCAATTCTATTTTTCCTGATGTTTCCATGTTACTGTTTCTTAAATTGTGGTCAAGGACCATTGACGTCAAAACAAACTGACTTAGTAAAAACCCAGATCCCCCACATCAGCTGAGTCAGGATCTCTGGGAGTAAGGCTCAAACGTTTGAAGTTCTACAAGCTGTTCTTTCTATGCAGTCTAAAGTTTGAGAACTAGTGTTCTACATCATTTTGAAATCCACATCATTTTGAAACACACATTAATTACCAAGCATTATGTGTCTATCTGACCAGTTAAATTGTTGGAAGCTAGTACAGTGATCTTTAACATAAAATCCTGTATTCCATCCTTTGTTATTTAAGATATGATCTTGCTATCACTAAGGTGAAGAACATTTGCAAGGCAGGACAGCCGCTGGTCTCAGGAATCAATAAAATGAAGTCTGTTTGCCTCCTTTAAGATGAAAGAATTGGTACAAATATACAACAAAGCCCATAATAGGAAGTCCAAACAGCCTATAGGGATTGCCTAGTGGTTGGTGGGTGAGCTTTGCAGTCAGTGAGACTAGGATTCAAATTCCAGTATGGATACTAACTAGCTGTGTGACCTTCAGTTTTCTTAGTTTGTGCCTTGATGTTCTCACCCATAAAATTTAGATACTCATACTGACCTCATAGATTTGTTGTAAGGATGAAGTGAAAAAATGTAGGTAAAGCATTTGGTACAGGACACAGTAAATGTGTTTTAAAAGTTATTATTTCCAAATGAGAATTATTCCTGATGGATTCTGAAATAAACCAAACAGTTCTCATCCACATAAAATCTTCAAGATGGTTAGTGAGTTACTGGCCAGATGCCACTTTGCCTTCTTTCCAGATATCTGGATCCCTCAATAGTGTGATTTGCAAAGCATCACAGAGCAAGGTAACCTTAAGTCAGAATAGCCAGATATTCTACCGGACAACTCCAACCCTAGGGAAGAGTCTAAGGAAAGAATGGCAAAGCCAGAGTATGAGATGGACCGTTCAAAGGTGGGGCAGATTCACTCAACAAAATCATTACAGGGCACATGTGCAAGACACAGTTCCGAGCTGGGAGTACCGCACTGAACAAAACAGACAAAACCTTTTCCCCTGTGGGGCTCATACAGGGAAGCAGACAGTAAACAACTCAGTTAATAAAATAGACAGGCTGTCTGATGGTGAAGTGTGCTGTAAGAAAAATCAAGCAAAAATGGGAATAAACAGAGCCAGGGTAGATGAGAGTTTGTCATGACAGAGCAGAAAGACCTACGTATTGTTCCATCAGTATCATCTCCCCTTGCCCTAAATCCACAAGTGAAAGGTGACCATTCGATTAATTCTCAGTAACTATTTTCTGAATGAAGGATATGCCTCAAGAGGAAACCAAGATCTTTGAAAATAAAGCACACCTGTTTCAACTGGTTAGCATTAGTATCTGGTACATTCAAACACTCAATAAATCATTGTTGCAGAAATCGATGGCTCAGCAAATAAGCAAAAGAACTGTCACCTTTCAGGAAGAATGATGATAGCTCCATCCAGAGAGACTGTTCTCTGTAATGATTGCAACCTCCATAATAAGAATAACAACAACATGGGCCTGATTGCTCACTTATACTTGGTATTCTCCTAAGCACTTTACATGGATTATCTCATTTGAACCTTACAACAATATTGGAGATTCAGGGGAGGAATTGCCCAGTAAAGGACCTGTGGAAGCCTCCTCTGTTGAGTAGTGCCCTTCCTATTGAGAAGTGTATCCTTCTCAGTCAATAAGTTGGGTCCTAAGTAGACTTCAGAGCAGTGATTCTGATTACCAATCAATCAAATTATCAAACACAGATGTTCACATTTTCCAACCCAGCTGCCAGTCTGCTCCCAGCAAAGCACTGTTTCTGATAACCGTCCAGTCCAGACTTGGAAGTTTTTCATGTCTTTTCTCTTTCAGTCATTCTACTGGTGTTATCCAGCACTTGCTGTGTCCGAAGCTCGAGAGGCAGTCAGAGGTCCCTGCCCTCCCGGAGTTTACAATCAGACCCTGAAAGAAGGCTCAACCTTTTACAGTGAAACAAAAGCAAAGCAATGCATTTGCCTTGGGGTGTGTACAACAGGTGCAAGAGAGGACTGAGGACTTTGATTTATACCTTCAGAGGCTAATTTTGATTTCCAGTACGGAGAACTATTGGAAGGAGTCAGGACAGAGATATGTGTGTGTCAGAAAGGGCAGCTACGCACCTCAGGGAAAAGAGCTAGGTGCACCTGTGCTCTGGTTGCACCAAAGACCCAAGATAGGGCTACAGCATGAGTCACACCGGCAGCTGCTTCCCAAGCTGTTGGAAAGCCAGTCACAGACAAGGCCGGTAGAACCTATGCCTGCCCTGCCGGATCCTATTCTGAAGATTTAAAGCTGAAAATCAGTGCTGAACGATAGGTCAGAGCTCCCGAAAACCCAAACCATAGTTAAGAAAGAGAGAATCCGATTTGCCAGGAAAAACAAATTGCTTAAAAAGCTAGTGCTGTAACCAGTTCTGGGAACAAATAGTGCCCATTTTATTTTTTTTCCAGTGTTTTGAAAGGAAAGAGGCAGCAATTAGAGAGGAAGTGGAGGCAACAGTGCAGACGCACGGAGGAACAGAGCTGGAAGAGGGGCCTCAGAACCCTGCGCCAGAAGTGGTCCAAGTTGGACGCCAATCTGATCGTGTTGCTCCTCTGCATGAACCCTGCAGAAGCCTCCCACTCTCCTTCAAACAAAGCCCAAACTCCTTCACCTGACCCACAGACGTTTGCAAAACCTGGTCCTCTCCTTGGCTTTACCTCACCATTCTCCTCTTCCCTTCATCTATTCTGAACTGCTCTCGGGTCCTCACAGGTGCCTCTACCCTGCCGCCATTGGATCATCACGTGGAACACACTTCCCCTCCCCATCTTCATCTGACTGCCACCTACTCATTCTTCAGATTCTGCTTAAATACCATTTCCGCAAAGAAGCTTTCCTTACCCTGGTCTAGGTTAGGTCCCCTTGCTCTGTTCACATAATTCCCTATATTTCCTCTCTTGTAATATTCATCAACTTTCTAATCATTATTGACTTACTTATGTGTCTTCCCTACTAAATAGTAAACTTCATGAGTGCAGAGATTGTGGTAAGTGCTCATAAAACATCTGTTAAATTAATCAATTGATTCAATTGAAGCAAAATTTATTTAGGGACTCTAGGTCCTTCTTTCTTCCTGAATTTTAAATGGCAAGGAAAAAAAATAGGCAACATCTCAAAGGAGAAGAGAAAGGACAATTCTTGCCCATGGTGGCCCAGCAGTTTAGGCTTTATGATCACCCATACCCTTCCTCATTAGCATGTGCCCCCCCGCCCCAGTATAAAAAAATTCTATAAAGCTACTTTACCTCCTCCCCAGTCCAGGAAATATTATCTTTCCTCCTTTTATTCTCATTTCATTCATTGAGTAAACATTTATAAAGCAACTTCTGTGAGAAGCACAGAAGCACAGCAAACACTGACTCTCTACATTTTTGTTGTTTTTGACCTTTCACAGGTGGTGATTTAGGAGCTGGGTGTAATAGAAACTCAGAAATAAGCAAGAGTTTAATTTCAAGGGGTAAAAAGATTAATAGTCAGAAACATATTTAGTGTAAATTCAAAAAAAAGTTAGGAATCTTTGAGCTGTTGGCAATAGAAAAACCAGTTTGAATTAGCTTAAACCCATGATTTCATTGTCTCACAAATCTTTTAAAGGCCAGAAGTTGTTTCAGGCATGGTTTTTTCCTGACATGGACTTCACAGAGTCCCCAGGCTCTGGCTCCTTTGTGATTCTCTGAGCTCTACCCTCTGAATGACACCTTGACCTCCTCAGCCTTCCTCGTGCTAGCAGTTATTCCAGATATCACTTCTTCCACCACATCGGAAGAAGAGGAACTCTTCACCCACCTCCCACATAGGAAAAAGGAAGCCTTCTTCCCAGGACCCTCCAGCAAACGAGGGGATTTCCTCCCCTATCACTGTCAATATGCCCATCCTGGAACCAGTTGCCTCACCCAAGGAATGGGATACACTGGTTGGTTTCAGCCCATCAGGATCCACCACTGGAGCCAAATATGGCATCCATTCCACACCAGCTGTATAGCTGAGCAAAGTAGAACCTATCCCTAAGGGAAAAAAAAATCGAAGACGGTTGGAGAAATGAAGAAATAGATACCAAACAAGCAGTCAACAAATGTCCGTTGTACAGGTGTACGGTCAGGCCATCCAAGATGGCTGTTCTCTTGCTCTCTGTACAACCCCTGCTCAACCAGTGCCTGCTTCACCTACACTCTATTCACCTGACTGACCTTCCGTCTTAATCATAGAGCCTAATCAGTAACTGCCTACGTGCTTGCCCTCTGCCCCGGCTGCAGATTTCCCTGGTAACTGAGGAGCGAACCTAACATCAATTCCCCTTGCAACTGGTAGTCTCCTTCTCCTTCAAGTAGTGAAGATTGCTTCCATGTCCTGCCTGCCGTCTGCTGTACACAGTGGGCTGTTGTTCAGGACATTTTGCTTCAGACTTGTAAGGTTTCCTGTCCCATAAACCATGGATGTCTCTGTTGCTGTCTCCGGGCTCTTTCCTCAGTCTCACAGCTGGGCAATTACAAGGTCTACAGGGTTCAGCCCAGCAACAGGTAACTAGATATCCAAAGCAGCTCTCAGGTTTTTCCACCTCACACAAAGAAATATGTCATCATGGCTGGGTAGCTTATAGAATCCCCGATTCTTAGAAGTAGAAGGAATTGTAGAGATGGAGCCCAATCTAACCCTTCATGTTATAGTAGTTAAGCCTAGGAAAACTGAAGTAATCGGCCCCAAGTTACACAGTTTGGTGAATGCCATTGGAAAGAACACAACCTAACATTCCTTCTTGCTTGTCATTACTACACAATCAGGGCAAAATCATACCATATGATAAGTCATTTCTGTTATTCTATAAACGCAGAGTTTACTTGCAGAGAGAGTATTTTTGTTGGGTTTGTGAGGAAGAGGGTACATAGGAAAGAGTGAAAGAATGGAAAGAGGACAATTTTAATATCTTTTCCATTTTGTTTTAATTCACACAACTTTCTGAAACATTTATGGACCCTAAAAACAAGAACTTTTCTCAGAGCTGAGAAAGTGCAACACTAGGACTTTGATAATAAGAATCCACATAGCAACGACAATCAGGCTTCTAAGTCCTGATCCCAGGGCTGAGCACCATTTGGGGAAAAGATAAGTTATCGCCTCTGCTCTCAACAATTGGTGTGTTTGAGACCTGCCAGATAATGCTCATTTATAATGCTTTTGATTTGAGGAGGGAATCTTCAGAGCAGAGAGAAAAAGTTCATGCTAGTCAATAATTAAACATCACAGAGCAACCTGTGCTCTGGGGCCTGTGAACTTTCCTCCAGGTCACAGAACTGCATTGCATTTTCATTGCATTTTCACCAAAAGTGCCCTCCCTGAGCCTAGCGAATCTCTCCCCTAGTATTCACACCCCTTCCACGTATGGAGAGCCTATTCAAAGGCAAACAGCTCACTCTGATGGTGCTTATCTTTAACCCTTATTTACCACTAGTATCTCAGCAGCAATTGTTTAACTTTTTTTTTTCTGGTATAATATCATCTTTTTTTTTAATATCTTTATTGGGGTATAATTGCTTTACAATGGTGTGTTAGTTTCTGCTTTATAACAAAGTGAACCAGTTATACATATACATATGTTCCCCAATCTGTTCCCTCTTTCGTCTCCCTCCCTCCCACCCTCCCTATCCCACCCCTCCAGGCGGTCACAAAGCACCGAGCTGATCTTCCTGTGCTATGCGGCTGCTTCCCACTAGCTATCTACCTTACGTTTGGTAGTGTATATATGTCCATGCCTCTCTCTCGCTTTGTCACAGCTCACCCTTCCCCCTCCCCATATCCTCAAGTCCGTTCTCTAGTAGGTCTGTGTCTTTATTCCTGTCTTACCCCTAGGTTCTTCATGACATTTTTTTTTCTTAAGTTCCATATATATGTGTTAGCATACGGTATTTGTTTTTCTCTTTCTGACTTACTTCACTCTGTATGACAGACTCTAGGTCTATCCACCTCATTACAAATAGCTCAATTTCATTTCTTTTTATGGCTGAGTAATATTCCATTGTATATATGTGCCACATCTTCTTTATCCATTCATCTGATGATGGACACTTAGGTGTTTCCATCTCCAGGCTATTGTAAATAGAGCTGCAATGAACATTTTGGTACCTGACTCTTTCTGAATTATGGTTTTCTCAGGATCTATGCCCAGTAGTGGGATTTTGCTCGCTCTGTTCCCCAGAAGAGATTCCTCTCTCAGCCTCTCTCCCTCCACCAGGCCTTCCTCTACCCTGTGGTCCAAATTCACTTTCTGAACATGAGTTGAATTGTGTAATGCCACTGCTTAAAACACTTTGAGGAATCCAAAAGTTTATAGAATAAACTGTGCCTTGTTAACATGACCCCCAAGATCCAGAACTCACTGCCCAAACAACCTTCACTCTCACGCCTTCCTACTTTTGTCCTGGCTGTTTTATCCACCGGGTAAGCCCCTCACTGCCTTAGCTATAGAGAAAATCCTGATCAGTTCTTAAGTTCCGGGGAAATATTATCTCTTCTCTCAGTTTCCCTAGATAGCTTCCCCTTTAACATCCCCTATAACGTTGTAGTTTGGTCCTTTCTTTACCTCTTCGTCTCCTCCAGGACAAGGACCATATTTTACTCACCACTGGGTTTTCATCCATTGCACAGAGTAGATGCCCAATTAATGTTAATTGAGTTAGATTGAATTGAGTCATATGATGTCTGTCTTGCCGTCAAAGCAGATTGAAATCACACTTTCTTCCAAAATATGTCCTAAACTATCCTAACTGTAGGTTCAGTCTATGTATTGAGTCAACCTATTTGCTCTCTCTATCCAGCTCCAAAACTCCAAGTGCAGCCCCAAACTCAACTCCCAGGACCATGTGTGAAATGATCCAGGAGACCTTTGGGTAACTCTAGTCCACAGTCCAGAACTCAGCATCAAATCACCCTTGCCACTCGTCAAATCGTGCATTTATTTATTTGTTTGTTTGTTTCATAAACATTTAAAAGCCTACTTTGTGTCAGGCCCTATATTAAGTGCAAAAGAAATAAGGGTGAAGACCAGGGCCCTCAGGGAGCCCACAGCTAGTTGGCTAGGGGTGGGGGAGTAGCAAAACAGGCAACCCTGTTGCAGATCCTCTATCATATTTTGCCCAATCCCCAGTCTCTCTACTCTGTTTCTTGTCCTTGGGATGCTCTCTGCCTTGATTCTTATTCCAGAGACCCCCAGCTCTCCAGACGAGAAATTGAAATCCTACTTGCAATCCTACTGCCGGGACAAAAGACTTGTCTGCAGTTTTCTTTTTCATATAACCAGCCCTTCTGCATACCACTCTTCATAGAGGGAGAAAAGTCTGGCTTCTTCACAGGGTCACTGATCCTTTGTTTCAAGACTCTCTGACCTGGCGCTCAAGTCTGGCATCTAATGTGAATTATCCAGTACCCTTTAACTTTAAAGTACATAACATCCTCTGTGTATCCTATTTAGAATGGATATCCCCAGGATCCATTCCCTCAGATTCTAGTTGTCTGTATTTATTACAAGGTTCCCAGATGATTTTGAAACAGATGATCCAGGGACTTTGAGAAGGATTGTCCTAAGAGCCACATGTTCGCTTAAGTTTTAGAATCATCTACACTGTCCCTATCTCACCCTACCACCAGTTTGGACCCTGCAAACCTTCAATAACTGAGCTAATCCCCCAAGTCTCCTGCCAAAGGAAGTGTAATTTAGCCAGCAGAGGACCTACTATGCATGCCTGTGTGCTTTGACTTTTGAATATTATCTTCCCCAAAGTCCCCCTCACTGGGCACTGCTTACCCATTGGGACATCTTAGATGCTTTATCTTGGCCTTTTGGCCAGTTACTTGTTTGGACTCTGATCTCTTTCCATTACCACTGAAACACCATGTTTTGTCCATCAATACCTGACAGTCATTCTCTCACCCCGCTATCTGGTATCCCTACCTAGCCAGGTTTGGCCCCAGGTTCCAGACCTCCCCACTTAGTCTATCCAAGTGTAAATTATTGACTGCATCTGCACGAGTCCTCAGAAATCCCAGTCCATGGTCATATTTTCTTAATCTGAAATCCCATAGCACCAGTTGTCTGCCTCACTTTTTGTCACTTGCTATTCCTAGTCCTGTTACCAATATCCTGTCTCTCCAGCAAGACTGTAAATTAACATTACTGAGTATTTGTGGGTTAAATAATCATATAGGCCCTAACTATGGAGGACACAAAACAAGAAATTAATAGTAAAGGTAAAGGTCCAGAGGAACTTATATTGCCAGAAAAGTCAGGCTTAGAAGAGATGCTAGAGTTCCCATTGAGTTCCCAGGAAAAAAGAGGTTTTTAACCACCATATTTTCCATTTATTGAGGACCACTTATGTGTCAGGCACTGTACTAGCTATATTACATGTCATCCTTCTAAACCTCACAACCATCCTTTGAAGAAACTGACGCTCAAGGAAGTCCACAAACTTTCCCACACTGACACAGCCAGAAAGTGAAAGAGTTGAGATAACAATTTAGATTGACTCCAAAGCCCATGGTCTATTACTCTACAAATCAAGGAAATAATTATCACAAACTCCTCAATTTTACCAGAACTATTAATAGAGTGCACTATTCCCTGAAGGCCTCTAATATCACTTGGAAATTTCCAACAGGTTCAAAAAAATTGTAAGGAAGACATTTTTCTGGAATAATCAGGGAATAATGTACAGTTGGGTATACAGAGCATTAAGGGCAAATGTCCTGCCCAACAGCTGTGTTCATTCCTCTGTTCAGCTCAATGGTACTAAACATAAAGCAAAATGAACTGAGCATTTTAATATTGTTTTCTCTTTGGAGACTCTGACTTCTACTTAATAGGACAGGAAAATAGCCCACCGAGCAGAATGCTAGATGGTGGCTCATCCTACTAAGGCTTTATGGCTGAGCTTCTGTAGTTTGTGTCTGCTTGAGAGATCCCCTGGCCCCTTTCCTAATTGCAGGGGTTGCCCCCAGCATGAACACTGGATTACTAGCTCGAGTTAAAGAGCACTTAGAGCCAGGCTGGCCAGAACACTCGCATGACTTCCAGGAAGCTACAATAGACGTCAAGCATTAATTAATTGATGCCAATGGGATTTGTAAGCTTGGGATAAGGACACTTCAAAGCCTGAAAGCATGTGCGGCGCATCACACAACTCACACTCCCTGGCACCCCAGCTGCTGTGTGGAGCAATGATGAGGGCGCTGGGTTTGGAGTCCCAAGCCCAGGTCTGGGTCTATGGGAACTTGTGTCTTGCTTATCTTTCTAATTCCTCATCCGTAAATAAGAATAATCCCTGCATTACTCATTGCAAAGGGCTTTGTGAGGGCTACTCACAAAGCCCTCAAATGAGGTATTTGTATGTGAAAGCTCCATAAGGACTGTAACTAGGGTAAATGCCCCCCTCCAGTACTCCCGTAGCAATGTGCTTCCCCAACAAGCATTCATCACATTTCTCTTCTATATTGTATGTACCATAAGGACAGCAACTGTATCAGTACTGCTCACCACTGTCTCCTAGTATCTACCACCGTGCTGAGCGCTTGCTTAGTGCTCAATAAATATTTGTGAGATGAATGAATAGATGATAAATGCAGTCTTATGTAGTGTTCTTTATTTTGTGGGAATTTCATGCCACATGGTAAAACAAATCCCATGTCACCATCACTGTCCGCTACTGGCAACTTTTTTTCACTTTATAACTGTTACTTCATACACATAGATGGTCCTCAAGAAGTGTATAGTCCGAAGGAAATAAGATTGTACAAATGAAAAATCAAGTAACAGCAAACACAGAAAATGCCATTTCTAACAATTTCTCCTTGTTATTTCAACTTTTTCAAAGAATTAACCTCGGGGCTAAATCCTAGCATCTTAAAACTACAAGTTTCTATCTTGGTAGACCAGGGACTGCTTAGTATGACCAGACAGACTATTGTAAATATAAATTCAATTGTATCCCAGAAATCCCAGACTTTCTTGTGGAGGAGTGACTATTTTCTGAAAGCCTTAAGAACCAGAAGTAGACATTATGTGTGAGAAGGTGTGGGGAAAGGGGGGCAGAAGTGGGTCAGAAGATGCTTCTGTAGATCCCAATGCAAATTTTTGCGGAAATACATAGCCAGACTCAAAACGTAAAGGTAGGTTCTAATCATTTGCTAAGATCTACATGCAATGAGAAGAAACTGGAAAGCAAACATATATTGATAGCATAGACTCAATGCCCCAATATTTTTAGTACTTTGAAATTACAAATTTTTTTATCTGCTTTTTATGTGGAACAAATATGCAGACTAAACTAACAACTTGAGCAGGACACCAAGGATTTCTTCTGAGGGGTATTTTTCTCTGTGATAGGTCTACAGGGGAGACCTGAGTACAAGAGCATCACATGATACCAGGAAGCTTGGGGACACTTCCAGCAAGGAAGGGTTTAGTGAAGTCTTTATCACCACTGGGAAGAGTAAGCATGAGAAGGCGAAATGGTGAAAACAAGTTGAGGGTTATAATAAAAATGGCTTCTTAGGGCTTCCCTGGTGGCACAGTGGTTGAGAGTCCGCCTGCCGATGCAGGGGACACGGGTTCGTGCCCTGGTCCGGGAAGATCCCACATGCCGCGCAGCGGCTGGGCCCGTGAGCCATGGCCGCTGAGCCTGCGCGTCCGGAGCCTGTGCTCCCCAACGGGAGAGGCCACAACAGTGAGAGGCCCGTGTACCGCAAAAAAAAAAAAAGGCTTCCTAGTCTAATAGCAGTATAATAATTGATCAACTGGTGAACCTTGAAACAATTAACTTTGAAAAGATAGACTGTAGAGTTCCTCAATCATTTCTAATACCTCCCTTAAAGAAAACAAGCAAATTATGATGTGTAAAAGTCCAGCTGAATTCATTATGCAACAAATAATTTTGAGGTTGAATCTCAGTATTACTTGCTAAAAGTTAATTTTAGAAGCATCTACCTGAAATTGTGCCTATGGCAGACACTTTCGGGAGTGTAACAGACACTGAGAGTTGTACCCCAGTGTCTATTCTCCCTTTTATCCGCAGCTGAGCACAAGAGCACCAAAAATCAAGACTACACTTCCCAGCCTCCCCGGCAGCCAGTCTTGCTCATGACTAAGTTCTACAAATGGGGTTTCCAGGAACCTTCCTTAAGAGAGAGCTGATGCTTATTGTTAGCCCCCTCATCTTTGCCTCTCCCTCCTCTCTTCCTCCTGAAACAGGCACTGCCATTTGGAGGCTGAGGACCACATTCTTGGGTTGGATGAGCAGTGAGTGGGAAGAAGCCTGCAGCCTGAAGACTTTTAGAGCAAAAGTCACTACTCCAGCCCTGGACTGCCTACCTTCTGACTTAAATGAGAAACAACACACTTTTATCCTGATGAAACCACTATTATTTGGAGGTTTTCTGTTCTTTTTGAACCTAAGCCTCACTGATACAGAGAAGGTTTGTATTCAACGTAAGTAAGAAACAGTCCCCAATTTTAAGAAGTTTCATAAACTTGAGAAGGACATGAATGGTATATAGAACACTGTAAATTTGTACAAAGAATAAAATTATGAGTGTCATAAGATCAAACTATTATCGTTGAGGATGGGAACAATAAAAGGAAGACAAATTACTTCTGTTAGAAGAGAATGAAGGAGGGAATAGTGGTTCAAGTGGCATTTGAGATGGGCCCTAAAAGAAGAATAGAATTTTGATAGATAAAAATGGGGAGGAAGGGCTTCCCTGGAGGCACAGTGGTTAGAAGTCCGCCTGCCGATGCAGGGGACGCGGGTTCGTGCCCCGGTCCGCGGGTTCGTGCCCCGGTCCGGGAAGATCCCACATGCCGCGGAGCGGCTGCGCCCGTGAGCCATGGCCACTGAGCCTGCGCGTCCGGAGCCTGTGCTCCGCAACGGGAGAGGCCACAACAGTGAGGGGCCCGCGTACCGGAAAAAAAAAAAAAATGGGGAGGAAGACAAAACAGGCAGAAAAAACAGCATTACAAAGGCTGGAAGTAAAAAAGTAAGGATTGTGTTCAAGGAAGTTTAGGTGATTCAGTTTAACCAGAGCACAGGTTGTAGATAGTGATCCTTACTGATCACCCGATTGATCTATTTCCTTTTCTTGATGCATTTTTGTCATGACCTTTGTCACTATCTGATGCCATATTATGTTAACTCTGTTATCTGTTTATTTTCTAGAATAACCAGAATTTCAGTTCTCCAACTTTTTGGTCTCAGAGACCCCTTTACATTCTTAAAAATTATCAAGAAAAGCTCCAAAGAGCTTTGGTTTATGGAGGATATATCTATAAATACTCACTGTATTAGAATGGATATAATGTTTTAGTTATGTAAGATGAATGTTATAGAGATCTACCATACAACATAGTGCACTATAGTTAAGAACACTATATTGTGAACTTAAAATTTTTGTAAAGAGGGTAGATTTCATGTTAAGTGTTCTTACCACAAAAAAAGGGGCAGAGAGAACTTTTGGAGGATACAGATGTTTATTACCTTGATTGTGGTGATGGTTTGATGGGTGTATGTTTATGTCCAAACTCATCAAGTTATGTACATAAAATATATGTGGTACTTTGCATGTCAACTGTACCTCAATAAAGCTTTTTAATTTTTTTAATTGATAAATGTTTAAATATTTATTTATGTATTGATTTTAAAATAACAAAAATAAACCCGTTCCATGTTAATGTAAAGAACATTTTTATGGAAAAAAGTTTTTCACATAAAATTATTAACAGAGTAGCATTGCTCTATAATTTTGCAATTTTCCTTAACTTCTGGCCTAATAGAAGACAGCTAGACTCCCACATCTACTTCCACATTCAATCTGTTGTGATATCACATAACAGGTAGCCTCTGGAAAACTTCACTATATACACATAAGAGAAGAAACGGAGAGTGAAAATGACAAATAACATCTTAGCGTTATTATGGAAACAGTTTTACTTTGCAGACACCCTGAGAGAGTCACAGAGCCCCTCAGGGTTCCCTGACTAACTCTGAGAACCACTGAACTAGCATATAAACTCAGCGAGAGCAGAGATTGTGTTTAGTTCCCTATGATATTCCCAGCACCTAGACCTGGCATATAGTAGGCACTCAATAATACTCATTAAATGAATGCATGAACCTGAGGCTATATTGTGAAAGACACTGAACGGCAGGCTAATGAGTCTGCAATTGACTTAGTAGACAAAGGGGAGTCAGTAGTGGTATCTGAGCTGGAGAATATAACAATCTGATTAATCTGACCACACCAAGGAAGATGGGTTGGAGAGAAGGGTAACCTGGAGATATTGGTACCAAGTAGGATGCTCTTGATTTAGCCCTGGTGAAAAATAGTGAGGTTCTGAAGTAGGATGAAGACTGTACAAATGGAAAGAGGAGGACAGACATGAGAAATCACTGGACACAGTGTATTAGCCCCCGAGAAATCCATGAATCTATCCTGACTTAACTGTCTGTATGATCTTCCTCAAGCCAATCAACTCCTGTTCAATTACACTTTCCTCATCAGCAAAATAAAATATTGTATTAAATATGGATTGTCACTTTCAACTCTCTCAAAGTAAGTTGCAGATGATAGAATTGTATCACCAAAATATTAATTTTAAATGTCACAAAATCATGATTCCTCATTGGTAATTATTCCTGCATTTACTGATGCAAAGACTAGTCATTAACTAGGCTCTTTAAAAAGTAAGACTAGAGAATCAATATTAAACTTCAATATTAGCTAAAGTGTTTGCTTGGGAAAAAAGTTATTTTTTAAGGAGGACTTTTAACTTATTTAATTCTCAAACAATTCCTATGATGTAGGGGGTTTTTTCCACATTTTGTTAATCAGGAAATATTAAGAAGTACACTCCAAGCCCCACACCTTGGAGTAAGCAACAAAGTTAGTAGTTAAACAGTTATGTCTGATTCTAAAACTTACAGTCTTAACAATGTATAGCACTACCTCAAAGAAATTGAGATACTGTTTAAATTTGGATATGTTGTTACAGTTTGGAAGTATGGATCAACAAAAAAGAAAAATATGGTACTCATGGAATCAAATTACCACCTCAGTTAATCTACAATTATCAGAGAAAATCAGACTCTATCAGGTTAACAAGGCAGGAAAAATGACTGTATCTAGTTAATTAAAATGTATAGGAAACTATGGGCTAACGTGGAGGAAAGAGTACAGAGCTCGGAAAATTTTGAGGAAAATATAGAAGGGAAAAAAATGACATCATCTCATCTAATTTTCAAACCTGAGCACACCACTGAGAAAGAAACAGGCTCTGTTATTCATCATTTCTCTGTTCATTTTTGGCTGAAGCAAATTAAGGTCATTCACTCTGGGAATAAATGAGGTTGCTCTGAGTTAGTTACCAAATCGACAGTGGCACAAGTAACGCTGCTAATGAAAATTATCCCAACTGTCTGACTCAGACATCGGCTCAGATTTCAATTCCCTGCAGCCATTTGGTTGAAAGGATTTCATAATAATTTTCAAGAGACCATTTCAAGTTTCTATTTTATCTCAAGGAAAGAAGGGATGCATTTGTTCTCTGCTTTGAATCAGAAATATGCTTGACTTTGTAAAGATTGCATAATGAGGGACTTCCTTGGTGGTGCAGTGGTTAAGAATCTGCCTGTCAATGCAGGGGACACGGGTTCGATCCCAGGTCTGGGAAGATCCCACATGCCACAGCGCAACTAAGCCGGTGGGCCACAGCTACTAAGCCTGCGCTCTGAGAAGCCCATGCACCGCAACGAAGAGTAGCCCCTGCTCTCCACAACTAGAGAAAGCCCGCGCGCAGCAGTGAAGACCCAATGCAGCCAATAAATAAACCAATAAAAAATTTTTAAAAAAAAAAGATTGCATAGTGAGAATGCTGACCTGTAGTTTCTTTCTTTTTTTTTCCCCCCTAGGTAAGAAGTAAATTTACTGAGAGAGATACACACTCCATAGACAGAGTGTGGGCCATCTTGGAAAAGGAGAGGCCTCACCTGTAGTTTCTTAAAAATTATTCGTTGGGCTTCCCTGGTGGCGCAGTGGTTGAGAGTCCGCCTGCCGATGCAGGGGACATGGGTTCGTGCCCCGGTCCAGGAAGATCCCACATGCCGCAGAGCGGCTGGGCCCATGAGCCATGGCCGCTGAGCCTGCGCGTCTGGAGCCTGTGCTCTGCAACAGGAGAGGCCACAACAGTGAGATGGGCGCAGCGTACCGCAAAAAAAAAAAAAAAAAAATATTCCTCATTGCATCTATCTTCTGTTCAATTTCCCAGTAATTGTTGGAAGACCAAATCAGCAACCTTTCCTTACGTATTTCTTTGATACTCTACTCTTAAATTATAGCATCAGAGCTCATAATTCTTTTGCAGTGTGCTGAGATACATCAGTAAACCCCTGGTTATTATTCATTTATTCAGTACACTTTGCTTGAGAACTTACTATGTGCCAGGCAGTGTGTTGGTACCAGGGATCCAAAAACGGGCGAAACAGATCCTTACCTGCAAGGTGGTCACCGTCTAGCAAGGAGATAGGTAAGTAGATAAATATTTCCTTGATGTGTTCGTATTATCAACAATATGAGCAGCTACTGCGTTCCAGGTGTTCATGTTAGATGCTGGAGATCTGTTCTTCACCAAAAAAAAAGAAAAGTATTACTATGCATGTTAAGCAAAGATAAATTCAAAAGAAAAAGAAGTAATTTAAAAATCAGTAGGAAATGAGCATTCTGACATGAGCTATGTGGAAATGAGACAGACTTTGTCTGAGATAATCCTATGCCTTTGGAAACAGGGTGAAAACAACATGAAAAGGGCAGTCAGGAAGACAGAAAATGGGAAAGTAAGAAGAGCAATACCCTGGAAGCTCTGCCTGGTGAATTAATAGCTGACAAGGTCTCCATCTGGCTTTGAGAAAGCAGGCCAACCAAGGTCACTGTGCTCTCTTTTGAGATTTTTCCATGAGTTGCATTAATGCCACAAGATTAGCAGATTATTTACATGACAATCAAGCCTGGGCATTGAGGGTTGGGGATGGAGGGAAATGGTGGTTAGTAGCTGAGTGTAAAATTATCCTGACACTACTATTCTGGTGAGAAGTATCAACTGCTTTTTGGACACATCCTTTTACCCATTTATTTTTATTCCAACCCAGCACCATTCTTTATGTTCACTAAACTTTGGGGCTTATATTGACTTCCAATTATTTTACTTGAGTAATACCCTTAATAAGTATAAGCAGGAGTCCTTTATTTTCTCTGAAACACTGCCAAGTTCAGCTTTCCCCTCAGCAAGCGGAAACTTAATTAACATTTTGTTAATTTCTAGAACTGTTTCAATTTTCCCTTCTCTGGGGTTTCATAGATAAAGAATACAGTAGATGAAGCATAAAAATTAACATGGAACTAATCCAATTCTCAGGATGATTCAGAAAACCTAGACTGTTTTGGGAACTACTGTGTACATGGAGTATTAACTCATATATAACTGGGGAAGGGGAGCCTTGAGATGGCCTTGCAATCCTTTGGTTTACCCTATAGCTCCCACCACCTCTTTAAACTAATCCTGGCCTCTGCTGCCCCAGGAAAGCTTAGACCATAGTTGAAATTCAAATAGGAAGAAAAGAAGTTAATTTTTAGCTTTTAAACTTGCAGAGCTGAGGTCCTGCCATAAGCAATAGACTATTTAATCATCCATCTCTTCCATCCTTCCCCCATCCACAAATGGCAAGAGCAAATAAACCTTTGTGGACTGGAGTGGGTGGCAAGAGTTTGGAAAAAAAGCAAAAAAAATTAGAAATTATATGAGAGTCCTGTTCTTTGCCCTGCCAGTCCAGGGACTTGTGGGATGAAAGGGAGGTGGTTTTCCCTTTAAGCCTAAATATCTGAAACCCCCCAGTCCTGACAAAAATGATGGGCTGCTTGGCAGGGCTGGAAAGAGCCCTGAGTTTCCTCTCAGTCCCTGAGTGGCATAGCAAAGTATCCGAAATTCCTATGCCTCAGACCCCAAGAGAGACACAGAAGTTAACAGACAGAGAGAACTTCAGCCCCGAGGGTCCCACAGTGGAGCTGGCAGAATTCTGAGATAGTCCCAAGATTCCCATCCCTTTGTGTCTGCCCTGTATTCTCGCCTCCCCTTGAGTGTGGGTAACACTTGTGAATATAATGATATTTTACAACTGGGATTATGTTATCTTTTGTAACGAAAGTGAAGGTAATTTGAAGATGTAATTTGGGGGAGATTTTTTTTAACTTTTTATTTTATATTGGAGTACAGCTGATTAACAATGTTGTGTTCGTTTCAGGTGTACAGCAAAGTGATTCCGTTATACATATACATGTATATTCTTTTTCAAATTCTTTCCATTTAGGTTGTTACATAATATTGAGCAGAGTTCCCTGTGCTATACAGTAGGTCCTTGTTGGTTATCCATTTTAAATAGAGCAGTGTGTACATGTCAGTCCCAAACTCCCTAACTATCCCTTCCTCCCACCCTTCCCCACTGCTAACCATAAGTTCATTCTCTAAGTCTGAGAGTCTGTTTCTGTTTTGTAAATAAGTTCATTTGTATCAGTTCCTTTTAGAGTCCACATATAAGTGATATCATTCGATATTTCACTTTCTCTGACTTACTTCACTCAATATGACAATCTCTGGGTTCATCCATGTTGCTGCAAATGGCATTACTTCATTCTTTTAATGGCTGAGTAATATTCCATTGTATATATGTACCACATGAAGATGTAATTAAGGTGCCTAGTCTGTTGACTTTGAGTTAATCAAGAGGGAGATTATCCTGGGTGGGCCTGGCCTAATCCGGTGAGTCCTTTAAAAGGCCTTTCCTGTAGGGAGAGACTGGCAGTGAAAGCTTCTTCTATTCACCTTGAAGAAGCAAAAAGCCATGTTTGAGGAGGGCCTGTGAGAGGGCCACAGGGCAAGGACCTGAGAGCAACACTAGATGCTGAGAGTGGACCCTGGCTGGCAGCTACCAAGAAAATGAGGACCTCGATCAAAAAACCACAAGAAAATAAATTCTGCCAACAGCCTGACTGAGCTTAGAAGCAGATGTCTCCCCAGAACCTCCCGGTGAGAATACAGCCTGGCTGACCTCTTGAGTTCAGCCTTGTAAGACACTGAACAGTAGGCCCAGCTAAACTGTGCCTGGACTTCTAACCCATAGAAATTGTTAGATAATATAGGATCTTGTACAAACAGGCCACTCAAGACGGGTGTTCTCTTGCTCTCTGTACCTCCCCTGCTTGACCAGTGCCTGCTTCACCTACAGCCTACTCACCTGACTGACCTTCCCTCTTAATCATAGAGCCTAATCAGTAACCGCCTTCATGTTTGCCCCCGGCCCCAGCCCCAGCTAGTGATCGTTCTAATCTTTAGATCAGAACGTCTCCACTGTGATAGTTTATCAAAGGGGAGGTGAGGGACGTGCCGCTCTGATGGTTTCCCTGGTAATTGATGAGGCAACCTGATGTCAATTCCCCCTAAAACTGGTAACCTTCCTACCCCCAGTAGCAAAGACTGAGACTGCTGCCGTGTCCTGCCTGCTGTCTGCTGTACATGGTGGGGTGTCACTCCAGGACCTCGCTTCAGACATGTAAGATCCCCTATCCAATAAACCATTGATGTCTCTGTCGCTAACTCCTGGCTCTTTCTTCACTCTTGCGGCTGGGCAATTACAGGGCTTGCAGGCCTGCGTGGCTCAGCCTGCCACGTGTTGTTTTATGCCACTAGGTTTGCGGCCATTTGTTACGCAACAGTGAAAAACTAATCACACAGCCGGGAATGAGAGGATGCGGGCTTGGACCGAGAGGCTAAAGACTGGATGGGAAATGGGTAAAAACTCTGTGGATGCTGGCACGGATGGGGACGCCAAAGGCTCAACAAGATAAGCACTTTCTCAGGGGACAAGAACAAAGACCTAGACACACAGAACTCTCCCACTTATTTGGGATGGCATTTGCACCCCTCCCCAAGCCAAGCTTAGCAGCAACTCCAGGGATAAGAAAACTGTAGAAGGTGCTGTTTGAAACTCCTAAATTTGACTGAGCTTAAACCTGAAATGGGTAAGCAAAATGTCAGTAGTACCTGAGTTTATTTCTAAATGTTGGGAGTAAGATTTCTGCTTTAGACAGGATACGGGTTCAGGCTAGAAGTTTTCAGTTATGGGGGAAGGGAAAGGTTTCATTTTTACACAGTCCAGTTTGTGGCATGTGACATCCATTTCTACCATCTTTCAGGGGAGTTTTGCATCAATGGCAGAGCCCTCCTAGGGAAACACCGAGTCAAGGGTAAAAATCATCTCTTGTCTCCAACATTGTTACCCGCTGTTACCCTGAGGAAATCAGTGTAAAATGAACATTAAGGGCAGCCTTAAAAAGTGCCTCAGGGCTTCCCTGGTGGCACAGTGGTTGAGAGTCTGCCTGCCGATGCAGGGGACACGGGTTCGTGCCCCGGTCCGGGAAGATCCCACGTGCTGCGGAGCAGCTGGGCCTGTGAGCCATGGCTGCTGAGCCTGTGCGTCTGGGGCCTGTGCTCCGCAACAGGAGAGGCCACAACAGTGAGAGGCCTGCGTACCGAAAAAAAAAAAAAAAAAAGAAATAGAAAACGTTGCCTCAGAGACTCCCAGGGTAAAATGGCAAAATGAAGCCAGAGCCCAGGCCCTTGCCCCCTCCGAACCTGACAAAATGAACAGCAGATGAATGTTAAGAACCAGCGGCGCTCAAAGGAGGGAATGCCACTTCAAGGCAACGTTTGAAATAGTGACTGGACAAAGAGAAATAGAAGATTCCAGGGATCAGGGTATGTCTCCTCCGCCTGCATGCCCTCTCACCCTCACCCATCCCCCGCCCTGCACTCCTCAAGCAACCTATGGGACAAAAGGTGAGGTGACAGAGTCCTGGGGAAAGTTCACTACTGTCTTCAATGAGGCAAGAAGTAAATGGAGAGGGAAAATAGCAGCCAGAGAAATACCAGGGGCCCCGCTGGTATGAGAATCTCCTTCCCCATAAGCTCACCATTTTCTTCTTTCTAGCCAAAAGCAAGCAAGAAAGCAAATGAGGATTCTACTCAAAATAGATAAATAACATCGAAAAAGCTTTAAGAAAGATAAATAATCCAGTAGAAGGATGGATAATATTCACAAACAAATGTCTCAAAAGAGAGGGAACAAAAATTATAAATACGTAAAAAAGATGTTCAGCCTCATTAGTAATCAGTAAAGGTATTAACGCCACAGTGAGGTTTTATTTTACACCCAACAGATTGGTAAACACTAAAACGCATGGCAATAACAAGCATGGGTAAGGGTGTGAATAACAAGCATGGGTAAGGGTGGGAAGGAACGGGGATTTTCATAAACTGCCGGGGGGGTAGAAATTAAAAGCCCTGGAAAGCAATTCAGCTTTGTTTTGGATCGGAGGAACTAATACCACATCTGGGTGTGCTGCTCTGATCATTTTACCAAATAGCCCTTAGGCTGCTAGTTTTGAGCGGGGCCCAGAATTAAAGCAGTCTCTGCAGCATCCACTACAGAAAACAGTATGGAGTTTCATCAAAAATTTAAAAACAGAACTATCATATGATCCAGTAATTCCACTTATGAGTATTTATCCAAAGGAACAAAAACACTCATCAAAAAGATGTATTCACCCCATGTTCATTGAAGCATTATTCACAATAGCCAAGATATGGAAGCAATCTAAGTGCCTATAGAAAGATGAATGGATAAAGATGTGCAATATATATACATACATATATATATATATATATATATATATATAACTCAGCCATAAAAGAGAATGAAATCTTGCTGTTTGTGACAACATGAATGGACTTTGAGTGCATTATGCTAAGTGAAATAAATCAGACAAAAAAAGACAAACACCACGTGATCTCACTTATATGTGGAATCTAAAAAAAATTTTTTTAATTAAAAAAAACGAACTATAGATTAGATACAAACAGGTGCCAGAGACAGGAGAAGTTGTGGACAAAAGGTAACTTTCAGTTATAAGTGAGTCTTGGGAATGTAATGTACAGCATGGTGACTACAGTTAAACAAAAAGGAAAAAACGTCTCTGCAGGAGGTCCAAGTTTTGATGCACTCCCCCTTTCTATTCACTGCTCATCACCAGTAAATCCAGGGAACTCCAAGTGTCTGTGGTTAATAAAGACACAGTATGGGGTTGCTGGCAAGCCTTAATAAAAGAATCACGACAAAGATCCCTAGGACCCTCCTCTGCTGGTAACTACTCACCTTTTAAGAAACAGTCCCTTTGGGATCAGCAGATACACACTAGTATATATAAAATAAACAACGAGGTCCTACTGTATAGCATAGGCAACTATATTCAATATCTTGTAATGAACTATAATGGAAAAGAATCTGAAAAATAACAGACAGATATAGATATAGATACATATGTATAACTGAATCACTTTGCTATACATCAGAAACTAACATAACATTGTAAATCAACTAAACTTCAATTTTTTTTAATTAAGAAATAAAAAAAAGAAAGAAACAGCTCTTAACTATTGGGCCAGTTGAGAATAAGTGCTCAACAAGACGCCAGCTGCCCGTCATGAACTATTTGATGCACTGTTTCAGTTATCTATTGCTGCATGACAAATCATCCCAAAACAGTGGATTAAATCAACAATCCAGGTAACGGAGTTTACTATGCAACAATCAGAAAGGTGAGAGATGCTCAAATGGTGATTTTTAAATCCCTGATGATTTTTAAATTATGTTCACAGGTTTTAGTCATTAAATTTAATAATTTTAATAATTATTAAAATTAAAAGTGAGTACCTTCTGCCTCACTCTGCAAATAATTTCCAGATTTTTACTGACTTAAATAGTTCTGTCTGTGAACTGTAGGAATGGGAAACTGTATGAATTATAGGAATAAACTGTAATACAAAATCAGTGAATTATTACCTATATAAATCCTCACTTTCCCAGAATTACAGTACTTGAGAAAATTTTGGAACACAGTTATTCTGAAATCACAATGTCAACACAGGTTAGTGTTGCTGCTTATTCTCAGCTGAATCCTTACTAGGAAACCAACCTGACAAATCTTGGCTGCGGAGAAAGATGGTAAATACCTCTAGTCTCTCCAGCATAACTCTCCCAGCTGCATCTTCCCCCCAGACAGTCACAGAAATGGGCCTTCTGAGAGTGCATTTTAAAGGAAAGGAGATGAATAGAGTGCCATAACCAGAACTGAACAAATGGCTATTTCCCAGCTCCCACAGATGAGCGATGTGCTCTCTGACGTATCAGCATCTGGAGGCACATTCATGCTACATCTGTACAGCCAGACACTGCCAGACAAGGTGAACAGAACAGCCCAGTTTATATAACCTCTGAGCCCTCACAACCACCAAAAAAATTTTTGGTGAGATTTCCAGTTAAGATTTAGAATACTTAGCCAAGTTTCAAAAATATTCCCAAGCACAGCAGTCCACTAGAATTTCCAGGGTGAAAAAGTAAGTGGTAGGGCTTCCCTGGTGGCGCAGTGGTTGAAAGTCCGCCTGCCGATGCAGGGGACACGGGTTCGTGCCCTGGTCCGGGAGGATCCCACATGCTGCGGAGCGGCTGGGCCCGTGAGCCCTGGCCGCCGAGCCTGCGCGTCCGGAGCCTGTGCTCCGCAACGGGAGAGGCCACAACAGTGAGAGGCCCGCGTACCGCAAAAAAAAAAAAAAAAAGTAAGTGGTTCACTGCCGTTTCTCCTATCCCATAAAATCAGCAGAAATTTTGATTACTCTGTAGGTAAATCTTATCCTGCTCTGGGCTACATCCAACAAAAATTACATAGGAACTCTTTCAAGTCACTAGAATCATTTGAATCATTCCTGCTTCAAGTTAATGAAAGCAAGGTCAAGTTTTCAGCCCCCTGTTGGGTCAGGCAGTATCTCTCTGTTCTTTGAGCAGTGTTCAACCCTCCAGGGAGCATCCCGCAAGTGCTATCAGAACGAACCTCAGCATCTCACTTCTTTGGTTCCTTGTGTGGTCCCTTTAAGGACCAGAAACATCAATTCGGAACCCGTTCTTCAGTACTTGACCCACAACTTACCTTCCCATCCTTGTTATTGTTAAATTACTGATTTCATTCTTGGCTCAGATGTGGGTTTCTTAAACTCTTTGTCTCCCATCCCTCTTCTGGAAGTATAACTGGTCCTATCTCCTTCAAACTCCCAGACCCCTGTACCCTTGCCCCGCTTAGCACCACTAATGATAGCACTTACCTCACTGCAGCATCACTGTGGGGCTCCCCTCTACACCAGAAGCCCCATGGCACTGTGTTTTGGTCACTTTGGTGAACTCAGTGCTTAGCATAGGGCCTGACACATGGCAGTTTCTCAATCAGTGTTTTCTGATTGAATGACCCGGCTTCTTGATTATAGCCCTGGATTGCACGTTTGAATTTAGCTTCCAACCACACTTTCTTCCCCACGGTTGGAACCTTTTACTTAAACCCTGGCCTGGACTTCCCTTAGGAGCCCACCGCAGCTGCAGAGCCTTCAGACCAAGATAGTGTGACCGTCTGCTGCTCCCTCCTGGCCACAGCCAGCCTTGTGCCACCCAGCAACTTTTTCTCTATCCCAAATGAGAAATAAATGTATCCTTGGACACAAAGGGACTAGGTAGAAGAACCAAAGCAAATCTATGTCCACTATTTGAAATACAATTCTAAGTAGTCTGTCTGATCTGCCAAAGACCACATACACAGTTGCGTGCCTACCAAGTGATAGGCACTGTGCTATGCTTTACACACGTCCATTCATTTAATCCTGTCAACTCTTTGAGGAAGAGATCATTATCTCCATTCTACACAGGGGAAGAGTAAGATTCAAAAGTTTATGTAGGGCTTCCCTGGTGGCGCAGTGGTTGGGAGTCCGCCTGCGGATGCAGGGGACACAGGTTCTTGCCCCAGTCCGGGAGGATCCCACATGCCGCGGGGCGGCTGGGCCCATGGGCCATGGCCGCTGGGCCTGCGCGTCCGGAGCCTGTGCTCCGCAGCAGGAGAGGCCACGGCAGTGAGAGGCCCGCGTACCGCAAAAAAAAAAAAAAAAAAAAAAGTTTATGTAACTAACCAAAGATGACATAGCTAAGTAAACAGTGGGGTTGGGATTCACACCCTGGTTTGCCCAACTTCAACACTAAGGCCAATGCTATTTCCACAATACTGCTAAGCCATACTATGGTGCTCTTAAAAATTGGGCTCTACTAAGTATACCTAATACTCTTGAAACAATGAAAAACATCTTCAGATAGAAGACACCAAGACTAAGAAAAGGGTAAAACTTGGTATGTAAAGAAAAACTAAACAAAGTCCTTCGGTCAAAGGAATTTGATGACACTTAAGATAGACATAGCAATGCAAAATGTTGTAACTATGGATGAATTGAATTCATGATGGTATAACACATTAATGAATCATAGTAAGATTTAAAATAATTAGGAAAATCAGACTAGACTTCATAAATGAGAATCTCTGATTTTTTTAAACAGCACTATTTGAACAAAGGGAACACTACACAAGAACCAAGAGTTATTTATAAAATTGTAATAGTTTTTCCCACTCTGCTTTTTCAAGCACACAAACTGTCTCATTACTTGTTGTGAATACCAAATAACCCAGGTCAGAAGTCGGCTAGCACCCAAATAACCGTGCAACACAAAATGTTCTCCTACAGTCAGATGACTGAGCAAGATTAATCAGAGAAAGCATTTTCACTTTCAGATAATCTTCGAATACTTACCTACAGCAAGTATTTAACTATTTCCTTGATCAGATGACAGATAACAGTACAGACAAAATTTACATCAGGGGAAAAAATGATGTTTTAGAAAAAGCCAGAGTTTTCATATATAAATCTGGGCTCCTCAGACTAGCTGCAAGTCACCTCTGATACGCCTCCTCTCCCAGCACCCCTCCCCAGCTGGCTGTTTTGATTTATTGCCACCATTAAAAAAAAAGTTCACTTACGCAAACATTCCAGCCACACTGACCATCTTTTAGTCTCTCAAACTTGCCAGATCTTTCCCATGTCAAAGCCATCATTCCATCTGCTTCAGTCTCCCCAATATATCCCTGGCTCAGATACCTCCACATCCTTCAGTCCCAACCTAAGGGTGTTACCTCCTTGGAGAGCCCTTTCCTGACCACTGGATGTGAAGCCATCTCTCACACCATTTTCTCTTGTGGCACCCATCTCTTTACCCCCAAAGCACCAGCCAACCTTTAGAAAGATACATTCCCGTGTAAATTTACTTGCTTAACTCTCTCCTTCACTAACTCCATGAGGATAGGAACCTGAGGATTGTGTTCATCAGTGTTTATCCAAGATCTAGCCTAGTGTCCAGTAGTTAATAGGAACTCAAAAATATTTGCTAAGTAGTGGATATACACGTGTCAAATTCAGGGGAGGTGTTTGGTTTATAGATTTGACTTTAAAAGTCATTAGCATACTGATGGTATCCAAAGCCACAGGCTTACATTACAGAAATGTTCCTGAAATGTGTATAAAATATTTGTTTTTGTAAATTGTGCTCCTCCCCTCTGCTCTAAGCCCACTGGGGACCACTGATGGATCTCAGTTCCCCTAGATAGGGAAAGCTGATGCTTCCAGTGCATCTCAGAACAGAGATGACTACGGAGCAGGCCACACGTCCTTTCACTGCCCCATCCCTTGATTCTCCGCTGTGCTGGTAGATCAGACTTTACTCACAGGTTAGGTGAGTAAATAGCCAAAGGAAATTACTACGTGGAGGGTGAATGCTCTTAACTATATCGTAAATAAGACTGCCTTTAAAATCCAAGGGAGGGACTTCCCTGGGTGGCACAGTGGTAAAGAATCCACCTGCCAGTGCAGGGGACACAGGTTCGAACCCTGGTCTGGGAAGATCCCACATGCCGTGGAGCAACTAAGCCCATGTACCGCAACTACTGAGCCTGCCTTCTAGAGCTCGCTAGCCACAACTACTGAGCCCGCGTGCCACAACTACGGAAGCCCGTGCGCCTAGAGCCCGTGCTCCGCAACAAGAGAAGCCACCGCAATGAGAAGACCGTGCACCACAGGGAAGAGTAGCCCCCGCTCGCTGCAACTAAAGAAAGCCTGGGTGCAGCAACGAAGACCCAATGCAGCCATAAATAAATAAATAAATAAATAAATAAATAATCCAAGGAAAAACCAGAAAAAAAGTTAAAACCCTTCACAGTGCTGTCCTGTTGGTCACGTCCCAGTTTCTAATCTTGCATCCTTGTCTTCATCTAACCTCCAGAATGGGACTCTCCACCCCCGTTTAGGATAACCTTACCCTCTACCCACCAGGAATGTCTTACTCTAGAGTTCATCCTCTAATTCTCCACCTACCCCAGCTCTGAGTAATCTGTAGGATACAGTAACCACTCAACAGAATATTTCCCTAAATCTGAGTTATTCAAACTAGAATATCATCACCGGAGACTACTTTAAGGCAGTTCAAGGTAGGCTTTGGCCTGGACTTCTGGAGTCTCGTGACCACTGTCAGAGGCACCTGTGCCTACTTGATTATCCAGTGATTAACTACTGGCTCCGACATTTACACATTCACCTTCCGATGACAAATGTTAAGCCTCAGAGTCAATATAGCCCAAATCTAGACAAAAGAAGACTAATGCTTTTCCCAATGTATACAATCTGCACCTCTGTCTGTCCACAACAGAGAGAGCAACTTGCATTATTGTGCAAAGTAGTAGGAATTCCCTTTGTTCATCCTCTCACTTTCATCCTATGCCCTGAGCTTACCAATGAACAAGAGACATCTAAGAAACAAAAGCCCCTGTAGGTACTCCTTGGCTAAACAACTCTCTAGCTGAAATCATGAAATTAAAATATTTTAATTTAATTTTTGGATCAAATTTTTGTGACAGGGACTTCTCAGGTGGTGCAGTGGTTAAGGATCTGCCTGCCAATGCAGGGGACATGGGTCCGATCCCTTGTCTGGGAAGATCCCACATGCTGCGGCGCAAACAAGCCCCTGCGCCACAACTACTGAGCCTGCTCTACAGCCCGCACACCACCACTCCTGAGCCCGTGTGCCACGACTACTGAAGCCCGTGCACCTAGAGCCCGTGCTCCACAACAAAAGAAGCCACTGCAATGAGAAGCCTGCATACTGCAACAAAGAGTAGCCCCCACTCGCCGCAACTAGAGAAAGCCTGCACACAGCAACGAAGAACCAATGCAGCCAAAAATTAATTAATTAATCGATTTAAAAAAATTTTTGTGACAGGTATTTTCCTGCAATCCGTTAAATTATAGTTTAGCTGAATATATAGAATTCTAAGTTAGCATTTGTTAATTTATCTTCTCAGAATTTTCAATTCCTTCTGGCATCTATTAGTGCTGATAAGAAGTCCCTATCTATTGGGACTTCCCTGGTGGCGCAGTGCTTAAGAATCCACCTGCCAATGCAGGGAACACAGGTTCGAGCCCTGGTCCGGGAAGATCCCACATGCCACAGAGCAACTAAGCCCATGCACCACAACTACTGAGCCTGCACTCTAGAGCCCGTGAGCCACAACGACTGAGCCCGCGCACTGCAACTACTGAAGCCCGCGCGCCTAGAGCCCATGCTCTGCAACAAGAGAAGCCACTGGAGTGAGAAGCCCACGCACCGCAACGAAGAGTAGCCCCCACTCCCTGCAACCAGAGAAAGCCCGCACACAGCAACGAGGACCCAACGCAGCCATAAATAGATAAATAAATTTATAAAGAAAAAAAAAAGAAGTCCCTATGTATCAGTCCAATTGTCCTTAAGTACTCTGTCTCTTCTCTCTGGAAGACTTTAAGATTTTTCTTTGTCTTTGATCTACAGGTTTCCACAATGTTTCTAGACATAAATTTGGCTTTATTTATCTTGACCCAGACTGATAGTCACCTTTAATCTGAAGACTTATGTCTTTTTTTTCAATTCTAAAAGTTGTCAGCCATTTCTTTTCAGATATTGCCTCTTCCCCATTCTGTTCTTTTTGATCATATTAGATAGATGTAGAAACTTTTCAGTCTAATCTCTCTCTCAGATTCAGTATCTCTTCTCTGTATACTGTACTGAGTGATTTTCTCAAATCTATCTTCCAATTTACTAATGTTATATTCTACTATTCCTAATCTACTATTTAACCTAACTATTGAGTTTTCATTCCAATGCTTATTTCCCAGAAGTTCTTAGTTCTTTTTCTAATCTCTCAGTTCATTTTTCATACTCTCCTGTTGTTCTGTGGGCTTTTTCCTTTTTTCTTCTCCTTAAGAACATTAAATATAGTAAGTATTAGGTCTATTTTAGCTAGTTCTACTATCTTCAGTTCTTGTGGTGTTACTTCTCCTCCTAGTTGCATCTGCTGCCTCCCTCACATGGTGATTCCTTTCCTTGTGTGATCTGCAATTTTTTTATCTTCAGCAGAGTTGTTTCTCTGGGAGTCCCATGTATAATCTCTGGTTATCTCTGGAGAAAAATTTCCATTTGTCTCTACCAGACTTCAGGTTCTATATCAGTATACATATAAATTTTTAATTTGGCATCCCACAAGAATGATAAATCAGGATGCTACCTCCAGATTTCCTGGGCTGGTGAGCCACATTTTTCTAATTCCTATTCTATGGATTGGGCAGTCTTACAAGGCTTCTGCTTCTATTCATATGTCTCAGTTCCAGATCCCTACCTTACACAGTCTTGAGGCCTCATCTCCTGACTTTGTGTGAGTGTTAAAATTCCAGAAGAATTACACACCTCTACCCTTTATTGTACATACCGTGTGTACGTGTGCACACACACACACATGAGCCAGCCTTCTACCCCCGCAACTCCCCAACTATACAATAAACCCTAGGGAGAAAACGCTTTTCCAATCCATTTGTTTAATACCTGGCATAGAGCCTATAACAGGTACTCAACAAATATATGATGGACAAATGAATGGATGGATGGAAAGATGAAAGAATGAATAATACGGATTAATAACAGAATATACAGTCAGACCACCAAGGATAGATTCACCACATCTGCTTAAGAGAAGTGGATATTATTTCTATTTCCAATTTTTTTTAATTTCCTTAAAATAGTGCAGTTTCTATTATGGTAGAGATTTTTCTCTACATTATTACTAAGCTGTCTTTTAATCTTACTCTCAATCTTTTAACAAAGATATCTAATTATATAGAAGTATTCGAGTTTCCCAGAACCTGTGCTTTCACTGCCGAGGGCCCCCACAACCAAAAGAAACTTTTGTTTAGTATGTAGAAGGTACTCAATAAATATATATTTATTGAACTTAATCTTTTTTTTTTTTAAGATTTAATTTTATTTATTTATTTTTGGCTGTGTTGGGTCTTTGTTGCTGTGCGTGGGCTTTCTCTAGTTGCCACGAGCAGGGGCTACTCTTCATTGTGGTGCACGGGCTTCTCATTGCGGTGGCTCCTCTTGTTGCAGAGCACGGGCTCTAGGTGCACAGGCTTCAGTAGTTGTGGCACGTGGGCTCAGTAGTTGTGGCACGTGGGCTCTAGAGTGTAGGCTCAGTAGTTGTTGCTCTGTGGCATGTGGGATCTTCCCAGACCAGGGCTCAAACCCATGTCCCCTGCATTGGCAGGCGGATTCTTAACCACTATGCCACCAGGGAAGTCCACAAGACACAAATTATTATCTTCTCTTCCTATTCCTTTCCACAATCTCCTTGGACAAAAAATATGTGTGAATGCGGGGAGAAGGGTCTATGTATTTCTTACATCATTTCCTCCTGCTTCTTGATGTTAATCCTGTTAAGTCTTAAGTGTGTACAAGGTGCCTTCTCTATATGACGGGGACCCCTTCATGATCTGAGCTTTCTGGGCTCAGCTAGTAATGTGTGAAATGGGAAATAAAGTAATTAGCAAACCCTCTATCTCTGCAACACCTGGCTAAGAGGTCAAGAGTTCACCTTCTCCTTCTCTGGGACAATAAACCTCATGGCTCCCCATTAGAGGTCTGCCCTTTGCAATAAAATATGACATAAGAGAGAAATTTTAATGCATCCATTTAACATTTGCAAAAATATTAAGCCAAGAACATTTGTTTGACAGGTTGGTTTTGAGTTTTGGTTTTTAGGTTCCTTCCCTTTCAGCAATCCTACCTTTTCCTTTTACAATTAATTCTTGAGTACATACACTATCCAAAGCAATCAGAAAGAGAGCCTGCACATGAGTATTCAGGGATGCATTTAGCTTGATTCCAAATCTCCTATCTGAATCCCAGTTCTGTGTCTTTCCCTGAATGGTCCATTAGGTCCTCAGACTCAGCAATAACGAAAATTGAATCCATTCACCTTTCCCTAAAACTAGCTTTGCTTCTTGACTTTCTTCTTTTATCAGCAGTTAAAAAAAAGAAAACAAAACAAAACAAAAAAGAAAAAATGAGTTTAGAACAGCAGTTCCCAACCTTTCCTGGTTCACGGCATCCTTAGTGTTTAGTTAATTTTATCACAGTGCCCCTAGGCCAAAAGAAATACTTAATAGTTCCATTCATTAAATAGCTAGGTCCAAACAAATTTGTAAGTTGTATGTACTCACAACTTAATTATATTTTAAAAGTAATACACATAAAATTTTAAATGATATCTTATTTCTTAACCACATTTACTTGATAATGGTATATATGCACACATTGGGCACCACACAACCTCCGCAATCTTGGAACCAAATTGGACACCACTATCCTCACTTCCTGCTTCACAATCATTTTCCTGTGGTACTTGCTTTTCATCACAGCAACCACCATAAATCCAGCTTTGCAAAGATACAACAGCACCAAAAGGAATGTATCATTATGATACTGACATTGTGACCTACATCAAGCTAGTAGTTCTTGTGATGTCCAGCAGTCACAGAATAAAATTATGTTTCCCTCAAAATTGTAAAATATCCTGCAACAGTCCCTGTGAATTCACTCTGGTGCCCCAGGGCACCTGAGCCACAGTTTGCGGACTGCAGGTTTAGAGTGATAGTTTGGTATATGCTTTGATAGATCATTGCAGTAATGACTCCCATGAATCATGCCTCCTGTATCCATGCTCTCAAGTCAATATGACTTGCTTTGGCCAATGGGACATTAGTAAATGGGACACAGGCAGAGGCTTGAAAAACATATGTACTTTGGGGTTTTCCCTCTCTTGCTGCTGGAAACCCTTCTGCTGCCATATGACACACTCAGGCTATCCCCCGGGGGATAAAAGACCTGGTGGAGAGAGGGCCTAGTCATCCCAGCCATCCCAGACATGTGAGTGAGGCCAACCTAGACCATTCAACTCAAGCCAAGATGACCCAGACTGAAAGTGCTGCCCATTGACCCACGGAATCATAGAACATAGTGAAACTTTTTTGTTTTAAACCATTATGTTTTGTGTGTTTTTTAGGCAGCCAAACTAAATGATAGGATGTTAAAACAATTGCACTTTATACTTTAGGCAATGGAAAATCAATGAGAATTTCTTAATTAAGTTGAATAGAGTTATTAAATACATGAATGCTTGATCATTCAATTATCCCCTTAAAATTCTTTTAGGAAAAACTCGTGATTTCCAGTCATAGCCTCAGGAACAGATCCTGAAGTTCATAAACATTTCATTGCCAATGAGATTAGAAAATTGACGTCATTTCTTTGAACCACAGTTCCTAAAATTATATGTGATCATTAATCTATAAGGAAGCCTGATTGTAAAGCAAAATGTGAATTTTAACTCGGTTGTCAAAAAGGTGACTAGAAACCTTGATGCAAAGTATAAGAATAGCCCCTTCAACCAGAGGTCAGACCACTGACTGCTATAACTAACTGGCCAAAACCCAGCTGTAAACTCAGAATCAATGGAAATGGCCTCACAGTGGCAGAAATGTCTGCCACAAGATACTGAGTCTTGCTTCTAATCAGAGCCATTCCCAACCAAATGCTATTTCAATATAGCAGGGTCTCAACCAGAACACACAGATTCTCAGATGGAACAGCTGTCAGCAGGGAAAGTAAGCCAACCATCTAAAACACACAGGCATGGCCTTGAAAGTACAACCAGTAGCTGCTCTTTGGGACTACATGTTTCAATGTGCGCAGAGCACATCACCATTCAACAGCACAATAAAACATGTTCTTTATAAGAATGAGACTGTATCATCAAGAAAATATTGAATGCTTGTGGAAATAAATTGAAAGCCTTCAGTAAGATTTCCATTAAAAATGATGAAGAAAAATAGTATAAATTCTTAAGGTAGTAAATGCTAGTTATCTAGAAACTTCACTTGTGTGGATAATTCCATTCCCCAGGAGCCATTGTGAATGATGATGCTTTTGGCATCTCCATGAATTAGAGGTAACTCTGTGTACCAGCTCACCCCGAGCTTGTTAGTATCTACAGTTTTATTCTCTTGAGTGGGAGAATTCTCCCAACCCTCAACGGCCCCAGGATGGCTGAGGCACTGGCTCTCCTCAGACATCAACACTGCTTCCTGGGAAGAAGACCACATGGGGCACTGGAGGAAGAGGATGACCATCGCTTCATTTGGGCCCACAGGTGAGCTCCTTTCTGACCAGGTGAGGCTCTGCAGAAAAGAGAGAGGGATGGAGTCAGTAGCCACAGATCACAAGGGGGCCGGATCCTGTGCAAGAATCCATGTAAAGAGGTGTCCAGCAGAGAAAAGCTGACCCAATTCCAGGTGTACTGCCTGTGGCCAAGACCCTGCTCTCCCCACCAAGGAAACAGACAAAAGAAGGGAAAGCACACACCAGCCACCATGAGCACAGGAAACACAGCAGTGAAAACAGCCTATATAGAAGCAAACATGTATTTAACCCATTTTGTGTAGTTACAGAAGCTTTAGAAAATATGGATGAGGAACGAAAGAGGAAAAGAACAGACTATGTACATATATAATAAGTGTGTTTGTATGCAGAATGCTATATTAGAATCTTTTCTTCATGTATCAATATACGCTTCAATGAATTGTTTTGAATTGCTGCATCATATCCAATTTTGTTGATACATCTTTTTAATCAATCCCATGTTTTTGAATATCCAAATTCTATTTTGTTGTTATTTCTTGGGGGTGTCAGGAAGCCCCAGTTCAAGGCTAACTGAGCAATAGAGAGGAGACTGACAAGTGGAAATCAAAACATCAGCCTTATTTTTGATAAAAGTTGGATAGAGGACATGGATCAGGTATGCAGCCCACTGAGATTCCTAACGCGGTAGCTGGAATTAAACAGAATTTCCCAAACATGCACAGACATAGCTGGGAAACCACAGGGCTCCCCAGTGGAGGGAGGCCTTTCCCATGAAAGCTCCACCTGCAGGAAGCTGATGAGAGCACATGCTCTCCACAAGCAGACATCCCAAATCGCCTAAAAGTAGTCAACGCTACTATCCAATTGCAGAAAAAGACGATATAGATTTACATGCTACTGTCCAATTGCAGAGAAAGACGATATACACCCCCAACAGCAATGGATCAAAGTGCTCTTTCTTCACATCCTTTTCTACTGTGACAGGTTCAAATGGTATCTCACTGTTGTTCGGTTTGCATTTCTCCATATGCAAATTTTTCTATATATATATTGGCCATTTTTATTTCTTCTTTACTGACTGCTTTGATATGCCCTTTGCCCATTTTTCTAGTGAGATCTTCGTATTCTTATTCATTTGTAAGATGCAAAAGTATTTAAGCAAGTCACTCTTCTTAATCTTAGAATTGTGATGCATGGGGTAGCAGTTAGAATCATAAGCCTGACAAAGCATGACACTGATGTTGAGAGTGATCGTTTCCATATTTATTAAAACTTTTACTTATGCCAAAACAAGAACCTATTTGAAGAAGAGATGGGTTTTTGGAAAAGGTCAAGGTCTATTGCCCACAGAAGTGCTTAGATTTAATATCTTCTGATATTAAGTCCATGCGCTGACATTTTTATTCCAAATTTTAAGATACTTGATTATTGATCCAGAAATTTCTAATATGAAAAAATCCTTATGGATGTACCTTATTTCATTGCATATTCAATACATGGAAATTTGAAATTCTGGAGAAAAATGTAACTACTTGTTCTCTTTATTAAAAGTGCCATTAGAAACTTCAGGTGTAAACTACTGACTGAGGCAAGGTGCGCCGTCAAAATGACTGAACTCATACAGACGTTATAGAAAAAACTGATAGTTCCAGGATGTTGATCCATAACTTGCCAAGAATAGCTACTTCATATTTTTAGGTATTACCATTGACCACTGACAAACAGAATACTCTTCAAAGAACTTTTATGGATTATTCAATAATATCTTTATAAAAGGTCTTAAAGCAATGGATATTGGACAACTGCTAGTAAACAATGCTTTCACAAAAATGTCTTTAGCTATTCTTTCTATTAAGAGAATAACCAAATCACTAAATTTTGGAATTCTAGAATCCCTGCTATTATGCTTTGTCCCAAAATCTTCCCTTCATCATCCTTATATTTCTCCATAAAGTATAAAAATGCCTGTTAGAGCCTTTATCATTCATCACCATTCATTAATTCAACAGACATTTTTAAGAACCTGCTAACAAACATTCTTAAGAACTTAGCTATATTTGGAGCTAAGGATAAAGACAAGTGAAACAGTTTTTACCCTCAAGGAAAACATGATCTATAGCTTACATAATGGGGGAGATAGGCAAGTGACAGAAAAAGAGAATTCACTGTGATATAATCAAGCACTGACTGCTGAGACAGCCCAGTGGAGCAGCTGCTAATCACGTCTGAGGGAATCAGAGGAGGCTTCCAGGAGGAAGTGATGAGTCACTGAGTCCTGGAGAATGAGCATATTCTATGCAGGGGAAGAAACCGAGGGTAATACAGGGGACTGGTATAAAGGCACAGAGGCAGGATGGGTCACAACGTGGAGAATTACTATAAGGAGTTCGGTTTAGCTGAAGCATAGAGTTGGGGTAGGGACAGACGACGATGAGAGACTGCACTACAGAAGGAACATTCCATCTTTACCTCTCAATGGATGCTGACAAAAATTGATGACGAAAAGAGTATTCATACCCTCCTCCTCCATTTCACAGTTAAAGAAACAAACCCAGTGTGATTAAGTGACTTGCCCAAGGTCATACATTTCTCAAATTACTAAGATAAAATTCCAATTTAGAAATTCTGATTCCAGAGCTTAGACTCATCTGCTAGTCATGAATGGATTTTATGCTATGCTAAGTAATTAAAATTTTACCTTGAGAAGGTCATGGGAGGCCAAGTATTTTAGGCAGGAGAATGACATGGTCAGTTGTAC
Organism: Aethalodelphis obliquidens; assembly: GCF_003676395.1. NCBI lineage: Eukaryota > Metazoa > Chordata > Mammalia > Artiodactyla > Delphinidae > Aethalodelphis > Aethalodelphis obliquidens. The sequence continues at coordinate 15,076,128 of NW_020837957.1, read as the reverse complement.
CTTTTAAAAGGAAGGCCCAGGTTACTGAGGGGAATAAACGGGGCTACATGTGATATGGAACTACTACATACAGTTCTGCATGTTGTATCCTCTACAACCTAGGGAGGGCCATGAAATGTGGTCTGTGAATGGCACCCCGGAGTGGTGTAGTGCTCGACCTACATGGCCAGATTTAGTGTAACTGCAAGTAAGGAGGCTAATAAAGAAGTACTTCAGACATGAAACGTAGGAAGGGTTGCGCTAAAGAAGGGCAATAGCAGAGAAAGGAAGGGGTCATAATGCAGAAATAATGGTGTAGAATCAACAGGAGCTGGTGGCTGGTTGGATGAAGATGGTGATACAGAGAGAGGAGTCAAAGAGAAAATGATTTTATTTTGTGTAGGTCTGGCTAAGTCGGAACCACATTTTAGAATCGCCTTCCCTATTTGGTTTGGGGTTAGATTTGGTTCTAGGTTAGAAACGTGCACAAGATTTGGGAAGTGAAAGGAAGCAACAGCCCTTATGCTCTGAAGATAGTCACGGTTAGAGGTAAGATGAGGCAGACACAGAGAAATGGCAGATGCCAGGCTGTCCTCACCCTCCTTCTCCACTCTGAAGCCTCTTCCACCTCCAGGGCCAGCAGCTGCAGCTCTACCCATCTGCCTGCCCCGCTGACCAACAGCAACCAGTGACCAGAGGCTGGAATGCAAATTCACAGAGGCAGTTGCTAGGACCAGGTCACAGCCTTGCACAGACCTCTACACCTGCCCCCTTAGGGGTCCCTCTCAGCAGACTCCCCTCAAGCTCTGACTTGCCCACTGTGCCAGTGCTTCAGGAGGACTACTTAGTGACTTCCCTGATTCACCAACTCTCCTTTTTCTGGACCCCTCTTTCTCCAGGTTCAGTTCCTGATCCCAGCAGGTTCTGTTGCAGCCATCTGAAAAAATGAATCTAAAATTCATATAGATCTGCAAAAGATGTGTAATAGTCAAAACAGCTTTGAAAAAGAACAAAATTGGAGGACTTACACCAGCTGATTTCAACACTTATTATAAAGGAATCTATATACAGAGCTGTAAAGATGGACACCCAAATTTTACAGGGGCAAAACATTTGGTAAAATTGTCTGAGATGACTTGGAAAGCAGGCCACATGCCTAGTGAGGCCGTAGCTCTGGGCAAAGTGATTGTCAAGAGAATAACTGGGCTCACTTTCTTTGTACTGCAGCAAAGCATTATAAGAAATGAGCTCAGGAAATAAGTGGTCAGTTTGCAAGCAGAAATTGAGGGTCCAGAAATTGGATGCCTGACTAGAAAAGCTGTATGATAGCTGTTAGACCCCGAACACAAAAGCCTATTAAAATCCAGCTTTCCTGCTGCCATTGGGCTAACCAAAGTTACTTGTGGTGAGGTTTGAGGGTGATGACCCTGACTGAAGGGGTATGACAGCATCTCCCACTGTCCCTGACACCATTGTGAGGCTTCTGTTCACTCAACATCATGAGAGGAAACACAGTCCTGATGCAAAGAAATCTGGATCAGAGAAAACATATTCCAGGGCCACACCAGTCCTCCAGGAACTGCAGGCAGTGAGGCTGCCTCAGCCTCCCTAAATGCCCGAGCAACAAGATGGACGGGAGAAGGGCCTTGCCTTCATTCTGGATATGTTTGTATCTGGATAAACTCCATGCCTAAAGGATGTGCTGAAAATCCAAGCTCCAGAAATATGTGGAATGTTTCTTGGAACTGGGCCGCTAACAACTTTCAACTGTGCAAACAAAAGCATTGTAAATCAGGCTTTTCTAAGAAAAAGGTGCTCAAACATTCAGTAAGCTTGGTTACTAGTATTCTTAGCAGGATTTTCTGTTCTTTCATTCTCAGTCACTTTATTACAAGTTAATCTTTTTAAATCCTACTTTGGATCATTCAAGCTTCTCAGAAGTACTTTGGATTATTAGAATTACAGACTTCATTTTGAAATTGCTTTTCATAGGCTCAAAAAATCTTATTATGGTAGTGCCTTCTTTCATCCTGCTTTTTAAATCCAAGGGTTACTGGTGTATGCTCTTATAAGAATTATGTCAGTTTTACTGAATTTTGTTCCCATATCAGTTTTGGTTTCATTACCTTATTTGCTTCAGGGAGTTTAATAATACAATTAGCTAGATTCTTGGGATATTACTGTCTTTATTCTACCTCATTTTATAGCTTTTGGGTTTTTTTTAGAAATCTGAGAACTTTCAGATAGGTTTTGTGAATTTTTTTTTTTTTTTTTTTTTTTTTTTTGCGGTACGCGGGCCTCTCACTGTTGTGGCCTCTCCCGTTGCGGAGCACAGGCTCCAGACGCGCACGCTCAGCGGCCATGGCTCACGGGCCCAGCCGCTCCGCGGCATGTGGGATCCTCCCGGACCGGGGCACGAACCCGTGTCCCCTGCATCGGCAGGCGGACTCTCAACCACTGCGCCACCACGGAAGCCCTTGTGAATATTTTTTACACAGCCAAGTTACAGAGTGACTTATTTAGATGTGGATGATATTTGTTCAGTATGTCAAGCTGAATTTCAGAAAATTATTCTTCCCATCAGTCAGCATGTTTTTCTGAAGAATGCATTCATTGCCTTATGGTTTTACAGAGGGAATATATGTCCACTGTGCAGAGCTGTGATTTCAGACCTTAGAAACAGATGGAAAGATGGGGCTGCCTCATCGTACCTTCAAATACAATTAAGTCCTATGGACTATTAAAACCACAAAAAACTAATTTCATTTGGTTACAATGACTATTAGTAGATCCATTCAGATGGATTTCAGTACTAAAAATTAAGAAAAATGTTTACAAACACTTTTAGAATACCAGAACAAGATTTAAGCATGTTTTAATTCTTTTAGTTTAAATGAGTGAAAGAACACTGTTTTTGAAAATATAATAGTCAACCTAATGTGTATGTCAACAATATTTCTTCAATCCTAATTACTTGACATATGATTGCGATGTAAAATTGTAAATGCGTTTTCTTGTTAATTTTACCAAAGACAGCAACTGGATAACTAACTATAACTAGTTGTTTTAGAGGAATTTGGGTATTCTTTTTTGACATTGTTTCAGAATAAAGAATATTTTTCATAATATTTTAAGATATATCTTTATCCAAAATCTCAAAATTTTTTTAATTTTCATAAAATTTGTATTTTTAAATGAAAGTTCCATATGCTATATTTTACCTGCAACCATTAGATTTTCTAAGTGCATATTAATTTACTGAGGATGATGTATTTTAATATTGTATTACTCTTTGTAATATGATTAACAATCAATAAGAATTAATCATTTAAATTATTCCAAAACCTCAGTGTTGTTACAAAGTTACATTAATGGTGTGGCCGCCACCCAAACCTATTGTCCTCAAGGTAAACACCATTAAACTGAAAAAGAAGGGCATGGGGGCAAAGAAGCAAATAAATAAGACTTGAGAACAACATCTAGGCAAAACTTTGAATATATTTACTGGCACGTGGAACTGACCAGAAGCTAACAGATCAAAAACCTTCTAAATTTCTGGGTGAACTGTACTGCCAAATAAACATTATCTCAACCTGAAAAAGCCTGTGGCTATTTGAACATTAAAACCATCTCAGGACCTCATGCTTGCACAAGCAGAAAGCAGGCTGTGCAAGTTGTACAGCCCTCATGAAAAATAAACTCCCCAATGTCCTCTTCAGGCGCAGACATGGAATATAGGACATGGAAGACCCACCCAGAGGATGGACCAAGTGGACAAGGGAGTTCCAAGAGGAGAGCAGAATCAGAATCTAAACAAGGACCTTCCCCACCCACAGGGCAGGAGACCTTCCTGAACCTGCTCAGGAGGATATCATGTGCACCAGCAACTAATAACTCTCTTCCATTCTTTTGTTTTCCAAGAGAGATTTTATTGTAGTTATCCCTTCTCTGATCCACTGTATATTGAGTGGGAGAAGGGATGAACAACTTATCTTTTTATTCACAGATCTCCACAAGGAGCCCCATCCAGACACCACAGACATCATCTGAAGATCCTAAACTTTGTACTGCTACATTGACTTCATGTGTCTTGGAGTTGCCTCCTGTGGAAAAAGAAGGTGTTCTACAAAAGGAAGAAAGAATAGAATAGGAAATTTGTGACCAGAAGGAAAGACTGTGGAGGATACTGGTTAGTAAGTCACCAAAAACTACTTCCTTTTTCTCCTGGGCACACTGCTAGATTACGCTTCCCAGTCTCCCTTATGGCTAGACATGGCCCTGTGTCAGTTCTGACCAATGAAACGTGACATCCGTTGCTTCCAGGCCTGGTCCATTTAGCTCTTGATTCATGACCCTACATGGCCTTTCCCTTCCAGCTGGCTAGACTGGAGATGACTAGGACAACCTTGAGAGTCATGATGTGAAGACGGAGCAGCCACAGGATAGAGGAAACCTGTCTCCCTGAAACATGTGGAGAAAGGCCATCCTCCAGGAGTGACTGTATTGTACTATTATCTGAGCAAAACATAAATATTCTTTAATCATACTAAGTTCCCGAGGTTTAGGAGTTTATCTGTTACAGTCACTAATGTATGCACAGCACAGGGAACAGCACAGGCAAAGATAGGATTGAAATAGATGACATAGCCTGAGAAGGGCGAGGAGTTCCCTCTGGTTGAAATGTAGACACCGGGGTGGGGGGGGGGGGGAGCTGCAGAGGGTGAGCTTAAAAGGGTTAGCTAGAGTAAATGCTGCCAGTAATCTGCCTTTTCTGAGGCAATTGAGAATCCAAATCTTTTACACACTGTTGCCCCCCAAAATTGAGAACAGGAAATGTAATCACCAAGCTGACAACAGCCTTTGCAGTCTGTTAAAGCTACAACTCATACCAAAATGGATCCTGCTGAATTCAGTAAGAAAATCGAGAATCAATAACCCCGAGAGGAAAAAGTCAATTTTTAAATCTTTTTGAAACCGTGTGTGTGTGCTCACAAATGCACGCACACACACACACGCACACACACACACACATGCACGTGTGTGGTGTGTTTTCAAGTAATGAATGATATTCACGCAACAAAACGAGGTTGGCTTCAATTAATGCCACATTTTCCAAGCTCCTTCCATGTGGCAAGTGTCCGACTAGGTGTCTATGACAGGAAGATAAATAAATGACTTACCAGGACTTGGAATCACTCACAGACTAATACAATTGGTAGGCACGTAAACAGATTAACCAGGATACATGAGGACACATGCTATTATAAAAACAGGACCCACTAGAACTACAAGGGTTAGGGAAGAATCATGGGCAACTGAACTTCCTTAGCCTGATACTGAAGATGCTTCTTGATCAGACCCAACCTACCTTTGCAGGTTGAAATATCACTACATTTCTTCACACAATTAGTTGCTCTCATACCCATCCTCCACTTTTCCACCTCCATGCCTTGCCTTCTGCCTCAAATTCTCTCTGACCCATTGCTGGTCACTGTTTAAGGTGCTAATAAGATTCTACTCATAAAATCTTCCCTGGTCCCAGTGCGGTGGACTCTCCCTTCTCCCATCAGCTCTCTCTGCCTTGGTAACTTACCACTCTCTGCTGTGCATAATAGCTATTTACTGACTTCCTGGTCTTGTCTGTGGAGACTAAACTGTAAACCCCCTGAGGACCAGGAATGTTTCTAGTCCTTTTTTATACTCCCAGTACCAGGTATAGCACTTTGTATGTACCTAGTGGATGTTCAATAGATATTTTCTGAATATTAAAATTTTAAACCCAAAACTCACTCCCTGCTGACTCTACACACACCAATAGTCACTGTACTCTTTGGTCCAGAGCTTAAATGTTGAGTGATATATGATATTTTCTCATGAGAAGAAGGTAATTTTGTACGAGGATTCAGTGATAATGAACAAGAAAATAAAAATAGTGCCTACTTATTTCACAAAAATTAAGACAGCTCAATAGACAATAGCTTACTGATTAGAAAGATTGAATGTAAACTTTACTGCAAAAAAATCTTTTCTGGAAGAATCTCTATTAACTTGTAAACTATCATGTTCAGGAGGAGCTTCAAGATGGCGGAAGAGTAACACGTGGATATCACCTTCCTCACCACAAATACATCAGAAATCCATCTACATGTGGAACAACTCCTACAGAACACCTACTGAACACTGGCAGAAGACCTCAGACCTCCCAAAAGGCAAGAAACTCCCCACGTACATGGGGAACAGACACCCTCAAGCGACCTACATGCAGAGGTGGAGTCAAATCCAAAGCTGAACCCCAGCTTTGCGAAAAAAGAGCTGTGCGAAAAAAGAAAAGAAAGGGAAATTTCTCCCAGCAGCCTCAGGAGCAGTGGATTAAATCTCCACAGTCAACTTGATGTACCCTGCATCTGTGGAATACCTGAATAGACAACGAATCATCCCAAAGTGAGGAGGTGGACATTGGGAGCAACGATATATATTTTTTTTCCCTTTTTCTCTTTTTGCGACTGTGTATGTGTATGCTTCTGTGTGTGGTTTTGTATGAATAGATTTGCTTTTACCATTTATCCCAGGGTTCAGTCTCTCCGTTTGTTTGTTTGTTTGTTTTAGTATAGTTTTTAGCTCTTGTTATCATTGGTGGATTTGTTTTTGGCTTCGTTGCTCTCTTCTTTCCTTTTTTTTTATTTTTTAAATTTTTTTAATAATTATTTTTTTAATTAATAAATTTATTTTATCTTATTTTATTTCATTTTATTCTATTATATTTTGTTTTATCTTCTTTCTTTCTTTCTTTCCTTCTTTCTATTTTTCTCCCTTTTATTCTGAGCCATAGGGATGACAGGCTCTTGGTGCTCCAGCCAGGCATCAGGGCTGTGCCTCTGAGGTGGTAGAGCCAAGTTCAGGACACTGATCCACCAGAGACCTCCCAGCTGCACCTAATAGCAAATGGCGAAAATCTCCCAGAGATCTCCATCAACACCAAGACCCAGCTCCACTCAACAACCAGCAAGCTACAGTGCTGGACACCCTATGCCAAACAACTAGTGAGACAGGAACACAGACCCACCCATTAGCAGACAGGCTGCCTAAAATCATAATAAGGTCACAGAAACCCCAAAACACACCACCAGACATGAACCTGCCCACGAGAAAGACAAGATCCAGCCTCATCCACCAGAACACAGGCACTAGTCCCCTCCAACAGGAAGCCTACACAACCCACTGAACCAACGTTATCCACTGGAGGCAGACACCAAAAACAACGGGAACTACGAACCTGCAGCATGCTAAAAGGAGACCCTAAACACAGAAAGTCAAGCAAAATGAGAAGACAGAGAAACACACAGCAGATGAAGGAGAAAGGTAAAAACCCACCAGCCCTAACAAATGACGAGGAAATAGGCAGTCTATCAGAAAAAGAATTAGAAAAATGATAGTAAAGATGATCCAAAATCTTGGAAATAGAATAGACAAAATGCAAGAAACATTTAACAAGGACCTAGAAGAACTAAAGGGCAAACAAATAGTGATGAACAACACAATAAATGAAATTAAAAATTATCTAGAAGGGATCAATAGCAGAATAACTGAGGCAGAAGAACGGATAAGTGACCTGGAAGATAAAATAATGGAAATAACTACTGCAGAGCAGAATAAAGAAAAAAGAATGAAAAGAACCAAGGACAGTCACAGAGACCTCTGGGACAACATTAAACACATCAACATTCAAATTATAGGGGTCCCAGAAAAGAAGAGAAAAAGAAAGGGACTGAGAAAATATTTGAAGAGATTATAGTTGAAAACTTCCCTAATATGGGAAAGGAAATAGTTAATCAAGTCCAGGAAGCACAGAGAGTCCAATACAGGATAAATCCAAGGAGAAACACGCCAAGACACATATTAATCAAACTATCAAAACTTAAATACAAAGAAAAAGTATTAAAAGCAGCAAGGGAAAAACAACAAATAACATACAAGGGAATCCCCATAAGGTTAACAGCTGATCTGTCAGCAGAAACTCTGAAAGCCAGAAGGGAGTGGCAGGACATATTTAAAGTGATGAAAGGGAAAACCTACAACCAAGATTACTCTATCCACCAAGGATCTCATTCAGATTTGATGGAGAAATTAAAACCTTTACAGACAAGCAAAAGCTAAGAGAATTCAGCACCGCCAAACCAGCTTTACAGCAAATGCTAAAGGAACTTCTCTAGGCAGGAAACACAAGAGAAGGAAAAGACCTACAATAACGAACCCAAAACAATTAAGAAAATGGTAATAGGAACATACATGTCAATAACTACCTTAAATGTAAGTGGATTATATGCTCCAACCAAAAGACTCAGACTGGCTGAAGGGATACAAAAATAAGACCCGTGGGCTTCCCTGGTGGCACAGTGGTTGAGAGTCTGCCTGCTGATGCAAGGGACATGGGTTCATGCCCCGGTCCGGGAAGATCCCACATGGCGCGGAGTGGCTGAGCCCGTGAACCATGGCCGCTAAGCCTGCGCGTCCGGAGCCTGTGCTCTGCAATGGGAGAGGCCACAACAGTGAGAGGCCCGTGTATCGCAAAAAAAAATAATAATAATAAAACAAGACCTGTATATATGCTGTCTACAGGAGACTCACTTCAGACCTAGGGACACATACAGACTGGAGTGAGGGGATGGAAAAAGATATTCCATGCAAATGGAAATCAGAAGAAAGCTGGAGTAGCAATTCTCATATCAGACAATATAGAATTAAAAACAAAGACTATTACAAAGACAAAGAAGGGCACTACATAATGATCAAGTGATCAATCCAAGAAGAAGATATAACAATTGTAAATATTTATGCACCCAACATAGGAGCACCTCAATACATAAGGCAAATACTAACAGCCATAAAAGGGGGAAATCGACAGTAACACAATCATAGTAGGGGACTTTAACATCCCACTTTCATCAGTGGACAGATCATCCAAAAGGAAAATAAATAAGGAAAAAAAGCTTTAAATGACACATTAAAGAAGATGGACTTAATTGATATTTATAGGACGTTCCATCCAAAAACAACAGAATACACATTTTTCTCTAGTGCTCATGGAACATCCTCCAGGAGAGATCATATCTTGGGTCACAAATCAAGCCTTGGTAAATTTTAAAAAATTGAAATCATATCAAGTATCTTTTCTGACCACAACGCTATGAGAATAGATATCAATTACAGGGAAAAATCTGTAAAAAATACAAACAAATGGAGGCTAAACAATACACTACTTAAAAACCAAGAGGTCACTGAAGAAATCGAAGAGGAAATCAAAAAATACCTGGAAACAAATTACAATGAAAACACGACGACCGAAAACCTATGGGATGCAGCAAAAGCAGTTCTATGAGGGAAGTTTACAGCAACACAATCCTACCTTAAAAAACAAGAAACATCTCAAATAAACAACCTCACCTTACACCTAAAGCAATTAGAGAAAGAAGAACCAAAAAAACCCCAAAGTTAGCCGAAGGAAAAAAATCATAAAGGTCAGACCAGAAATAAATGAAAAAGAAATGAAGGAAACGATAGCAAAGATCAATAAAACTAAAAGCTCGTTCTGGGGCGTCCGGGAAGATGGCGGCAGAGTAAGACATGGAGATCACCTTCCTCCCCACAGATACACCAGAAATACATCTACACGTGGAACAACTCCTACAGAACACCTACTGAACGCTGGCAGAAGATCTCAGACCTCCCAAAAGGCAAGAAACCCCCCACGTACCTGGGTAGGGCAAAAGAAAAAAGAATAAATAGAGACAAACGGATAGGGACAGGACCTGCACCAGTGGGAGGGAGCTGTGAAGGAGGAAAGTTTTCCACACACTAGAAGCCCCTTCGCGGGCGGAGACTGCGGGTGGCGGAGGGGGAAAGCTTCGGGGCCGCGGAGGAGAGCACAGCAACAGGGGTGCAGAGGGCAAAGCAGAGAGATTCCCGCACAGAGGATCAGGGCCGACCGACACTCACCAGCCCAAGAAGCTTGTCTGCTCACCCGCCGGGGCGGGCGGGGCTGGGAGTTGAGGCTTGGGCTTCCGTCGGAGCTGGTGTTGGTGGGGTTGGCGGCGTGAAAACAGCCTGCAGGGAGTTAGTGCGCCACGGCTAGCCGGGACGGAGTCCGGGGAAAAGTCTGGACCTGCCGAAGAGGCAGGAGACTTTTTCTTTCCTTCTTTGTTTCCAGGTGCACGAGGAGAGGGGATTAAGAGCGCTGCTTAAAGGAGCTCCAGAGACGGGCGCGAGCCGCAGCTAAAAGCGCGGATCTCAGAGACGGGCATGAGACGCTAAGGCTGCTGCTGCCGCCACCAAGAAGCCTGTGTGCGAGCACAGGTCTCTATCCACACTCCCCTTCCGGGGAGCCTGTGCAGCCCGCCACTGCCAAGGTCCCGGGATCCCGGAACAACTTCCCAGGGAGAACGCCCGGCGCGCCTCAGGCTGGTGCAACGTCACGCCGGCCTCTGCCGCCACAGGCTCGCCCCGCACTCCGTGCCCCTCCCTCCCCCCCGGCCTGAGTGAGCCAGAGCCCCCGAATCAGCGGCTCCTTTAACCCCGTCCTGTCTGAGTGAAGAACAGATGCCCTCCGGCGACCTACACGCAGAGGCAGGGCCAAATCCAAAGCTGAGCCCCTGTGAGCTGTGAGAACAAAGAAGAGAAAGGGAAATCTCTCCCAGCAGCCTCAGAAGCAGTGGATTAAAGCTCCACAATCAACTTGATGTACCCTGCATCTGCGCAATACCTGAATAGACAACGAGTCATCCCAAATTAAGGAGGTGGACTTTGAGAGCAAGATTTATGATTTTTTTCTCTTTTTCCTCTTTTTGTGAGTGTGTATGTGTATGCTTCTGTGTGAGATTTTGTCTGTATAGCTTTGCTTCCACCATTGGTCCTAGGGTTATATCCGTCCATTTTTTTTTTGTTGTTTTTAATTTTCTTTCTTAATAATTATTTTTTATTTTAATAACTTTATTATATTTTATCTTACTGTATTTTATTTTACTTTATCTTCTTTCTTTCTTTTTTTTCCTTCCTTCCCTCCTTCCTTCCTTCCTTCCTCCCTCCCTCCTTCCCTCCCTCATTTATTTCCTTCTTTCTTTCTTTCTTTCTACTTGTACTGATTCTTTCTTCCTACTTTTTCTCCCTTTTATTCTGAGCCATGTGCATGAAAGGATCATGGTGCTGCAGCCAGGAGTCAGTGCTGTGTCTCTGAAGTGGGAGAGCCAACTTCAGGACACTGGTCCACAAGAGACCTCCCAGCTCCACATAATATCAAATGGCGAAAATCTCCCAGAGATCTCCATCTCAACACCAGCACCCAGCTTCACTCAACGACCAGCAAGCTACAGTGCTGGACATCCTATGCCAAACAACTAGCAAGACAGGAACACAACCCCACCCATTAGGAGAGAGGCTGCCTAAAATCATAATAAGTCCACAGACATCCCAAAACACACCACCAGACGTGGACCAGCCCACCAGAAAGACAAGATCCAGCCTCATCCACCAGAACACAGGCACTAGTCCCCTCCGACAGGAAGCCTACACAATCCACTGAACCATACTTAGCCACTGGGGACAGACACCAAAAAAAACAGGAACTACAAACCTTCAGCATGCTAAAAGGAGACCCTAAACACAGTAAGATAAGCAAAATGAGAAGACAGAAAAACACACAGCAGATGAAGGAGCAAGATAAAAACCCACCAGACCTAACAAATAACGAGGAAATAGGCAGTCTACCTGAAAAAGAATTCAGAATAATGATAGTAAAGATGATCCAAAATCTTGGAAATAGAATAGACAAAATGCAAGAAACATTTAACAAGGACCTAGAAGAACTAAAGATGAAACAAACAATGATGAACAACACAATAAATGAAATTTAAAATACTCTAGATGGGATCAATAGCAGAATAACTGAGGCAGAAGAACGGATAAGTGACCTAGAAGATAAAATAATGGAAAGAACTACTGCAGAGCAGAATAAAGAAAAAAGAATGAAAAGAACTGAGGACAGTCTCAGAGACATCTGGGACAACATTAAACACACCAACATTCGAATTATAGGGGTTCCAGAAGAAGAAGAGAAAAAGAAAGGGACTGAGATAATATTTGAAGAGATTATAGTTGAAAACTTCCCTAATATGGGAAAGGAAATAGTTAATCAAGTCCAGGAAGCACAGAGCATCCCCATACAGGATAAATCCAAGGAGAAATATGCCAAGACACATATTAATCAAACTGTCAAAAATTAAATACAAAGAAAGCATATTAAAAGCAGCAAGGGAAAAACAACAAATAACACACAAGGGAATCCCCATAAGGTTAACAGCTGATCTTTCAGCAGAAACTCTGCAAGCCAGAAGGGACTGGCAGGACATATTTAAAGTGATGAAGGAGAAAAACCTACAACCAATATTACTCTACCCAGCAAGGATGTCATTCAGATTTGATGGAGAAATTAAAACCTTTACAGACAAGCAAAAGCTGAGAGAGTTCAGCACCACCAACCCAGCTTTACAACAACTGCTAAAGGAACTTCTCTAGACAAGAAACACAAGAGAAGGAAAAGACCTACAATAATGAACCCAAAACAATTAAGAAAATGGGAATAGGAACATACATATCTATAATTACCTTAAATGTAAATGGACTAATTGCTCCCACCAAAAGACACAGATTGGCTGAATGAATACAAAAACAAGACTCAGAAATAAATGAAAAACAAATGAAGGAAATGATAGCAAAGATCAATAAAACTAAAAGCTGGTTCTTTGAGAAGATAAACAAAATTGATAAACCATTAGCCAGACGCATCAAGAAAAAAAGGGAGAAGACTCAAATCAATAGAATTAGAAATGAAAAAGGAGAGGTAACAACTGACACTGCAGAAATACAAAAGATCATGAGAGATTACTACACGCAACTCTATGCCAATAAAATGGATAACCTGGAAGAAATGGACAAATTCTTAGAAATGCACAACCTGCCAAGACTGAATCAGGAAGAAATAGAAAATATGAACAGACCAGTCACAGGCACTGAAATTGAAACTGTGATTAAAAATCTTCCAACAAACAAAAACCCAGGACCAGATGGCTTCACAGGCGAATTCTATCAAACATTTAGAGAAGAGCTAACACCTATCCTTCTCAAACTCTTCCAAAATATAGCAGAGGGAGGAACACTCCCAAATTCATTCTACAAGGCCACCATCACCCTGATACCAAAACCAGACAAGGATGTCACAAAGAAAGAAAACTACAGGCCAATATCACTGATGAACATAGATGCAAAAATCCTCAACAAAATACTAGCAAACAGAATTCAACAGCACATTAAAAGGATCATACACCATGATCAAGTGGGGTTTATCCCAGGAATGCAAGAATTCTTCAATATATGCAAATCAAGCAATGTGATACACCATGTTAACAAACTGAAGGAGAAAAAACAAATGATCATCTCAATAGATGCAGAGAAAGCTTTCAACAAAATTAAACACAAATTAATGATAAAAACCTCTAGAAAGTAGGCATAGAGGGAACTTACCTCAACATAATAATGGCCATATATGACAAACCCACAGCCAACATCATCCTCAATGTTGAAAAACTGAAACCATTTCCACTAAGATCAGGAACCAGACAATGTTGCCCATTCTCACCAGTATTATTCAACATAGTTTTGGAAGTCTTAGCCACAGCAATCAGAAAAGAAAAAGAAATAAAAGGAATCCAAATCGGAAAAGAAGTAAAGCTGTCACTATTTGCAGATGACATGATACTATACATAGAGAATCCTAAAGATGCTTCCAAAAAAGTACTAGAGTTAATCAATGAATTTGGTAAAGTAGCAGAATACAATATTAACGCACAGAAATCTCTTGCATTCTTATACACTAATGATGGAAAATCTGAAAGTGAAATTGAGGCAACACTCCCATTTGCCACTGCAACAAAAAGAATAAAATACCTAGTAATAAACCTACCCAAGGAAACAAAAGACCTTTTGGGTTTTTTTTATAAGAACATTAAAAGACACTGATGAAAAAAATTAAGGATGATACAAATAGATGGAGATATATACCATGTTCTTGGATTGGAAGTATCAACATTGTGAAAATGACTATCCTACCCAAAGCAATTTACAGATTCGATGCAATCCCTATCAAATTACCAATGGCATATTTTACAGGACTAGAACAAAAAATTTCACAATTTGTGTGGTAACACAAAAGACCCCGAATAGCCTAAGCAAATTTGAGAATGAAAAACGGAGCTGGAGGAATCAGGCTCCCTGACTTCAGACCAAACTACAAAGCTACAATAATCAAGACAGTATGGTACTTGCACAAAAACAGAAATATAGATCAATGGAACAGGATAGAAAGCCCAGAGATAAACCCACACACATATGGTCACCTTATCTTTGATAAAGGAGGCAAGAATACACAATGGAGAAAAGACAGCCTCTTCAATAAGTTGTGCTGGGAAAACTGGACAGCTACATGTAGAGAATGAAATTAGAACCCTCCCTAACACCATACACAAAAATAAACTCAAAATGGATTAAAGACCTAAATGTAAGGCCAGACATTATCAAAGTCTTAGAGGAAAACATAGGCAGAACACTCTATAACATAAATCACAGCAAGATCCTTTTTGACCCACTTCCTAGAGAAATGGAAATAAAAACAAAAATAAACAAATGGGACCTAACAAAACTTCAAAGCTTTTGCACAGCAAAGGGAACCATAAACAAGATGAAAAGACAACCCTCAGAATGGGAGAAAATATTTGCAAATGAAGCAACTGACAAAGGATTAATCTCCAAAATTTACAAGCACCTCATGCAGCTCAATATCAAAAAAAACAAATAATCCAATCCAAAAATGGGCAGAAGACCTAGATAGACATTTCTCCAAAGAAGATATACAGATTGCCAAGAAACACATGAAAGAATGCTCAACATCATTAATCATTAGAGAAATGCAAATCAAAACTACAATGAGATATCATCTCACACCAGTCAGAATAGCCATCATCAAAAAATCTACAAACAATAAATGCTGGAGAGGGTGTGGAGAAAAGGGAACCCTCTTGCACTGTTGGTGGGAATGTGAATTGGTACAGCCACTATGGAGAACAGTATGGAGGTTCCTTAAAGAACTAAAAATAGAACTACCATAGGACACAGCAGTCCCACTACTGGGCATATACCCCGAGAAAACTATAATTCAAAAAGAGTCATGTACCACAATGTTCATTGCAGTTCTATTCACAATAGCCAGGACATGGAATCAACCTAAGTGTCCACCGACAGATGAATGGATAAAGAAGATGTGGCACATATATACAATGGAATATTACTCAGCCATAAAAAGAAACAAAATTGAGTTATTTGTAGTGACATGGATGGACCTAGAGTCTGTCATACAGAGTTCAGTAAGTCAGAAAGAGAAAAACAAATATCGTATGCTAACACATGTATATGGAATCTAAAAAAATAAAAATAAAACTGGTCATGAAGAACCTGGGGGCAAGTTGGGAACAAAGACGCAGACCTACTAGAGAACGGAATTGAGGGCACAGGGAGGGGGAAGGGTAAGCTGGGACAAAGTGAGAGAGTGGCTTGGACATATTTACACTAACAAATGTAAAACCGATAGCTATTGGGAGGCAGCTGCATAGCACAGGGAGATCAGCTCCGTGCTTTGTGACCACCTAGAGGGGTGGGATAGGGAGGGTGGGAGGGAGGGAGTCACAAGAGGGAAGAGATATGGGGATATATGTATATGTATAACTGATACACTTTGTTATAAAGCAGGAACTAACACATCATTGTAAAGCAATTATACTCCAGTAAAGATGTTTATATATATATATATATATATCGTGTTCAGCATTTGCCCTCAAACAATCAGAAAGGAGAAAATGGGCAGCCGCCACCCTTTCGAATATCAGTACCATTAGCAAATGATATTGACATAAGGGCAGGTGGGTGAGGAGAAAATATTGACTATAAGCTTCCCACATTGGTGGCATAAGAGAGCTGGAAGCTAAAACATGGGGCCAAATCAGTGTTATTCAGTATGGAATGGTCAAAGCCCAAAGTAGAAAAGATCAATATCTATAAAATATTGACGTATACTGAATGTGTTTACTAAGATCTGGAATATAATAAAGGAGATGTATGCTTAAAGCTTAAGTGGGGACCAATTTAGGATAAAGGGAAATATATATGTAAAGAAGTTTTTTTAACTGGGGTAAACTTTAGGTTTTTGTTAACAAGAGCAGACAAGAATGAAAATATAAATAAATCCATGGATAACATTTCCACAAAGTTAATTAATAGTAGAGAGATTTTTGTGGAAGTAGTCCCCAATCTGCTGGGTTCTGGAGCCCCTTGACCACTGTAATTATTTTAAGGAGAACTTAAAAACACACAGCACACCTTGCTTGTGGATATGCCTAACACACACATACTACCATTTGACGCAAACACGTAGATATTTTACTGATGAGTAACAGAATGTAAGACAGGTTGGAGAAGCCAGGCAGGCTGATCTAGCTTCTCGCATGGGAAGGGTTGTCAGAAGGACAGAGAGGACTCTACTCATCGGGGGTGCACATGATCAATGGGAGGGATCATGGCAAGAGCATGGGCTTTGAAAATCCCTGAGCAGAAAAGAGAGGTGGATAGAGTCAGCATGCTGGCATAGGCTGCATGGTGAACAATGGGACCTTTCAGATCTTCAGAAAATTACCACATTCATAAAATGCTGTGTATGGTTAATTTTTCTGTGGGAAATGGTTAAGGGGCTGAGCTTCTAGATTTGGCCCAGGGCTCATCTGAAACAGAAAAAAAAAAAAAAAAGTGGGAGTAAAGGAAACCGTGAGGAATTAAAGAGTGGGAAACCCAAGGAAACATGAGTAGTGGGACTTCCCTGGTGGTGCGGTGGTTAAGAATCCATCAGCCAATGCAGGGCACACAGATTTGATCCCTGCCCCAGGAAGATCCCACACGCTGCGGAGCAACTAAGCCCATGTGCCACAACTACTGACCTTGCCCTCTAGAGCCTGCAAGCCACAACTACTGAAGCCCACTCACCCTAGAGCCCACGCGCCACAACTACTGAGCCCACGCACCGCAACTCCTGAAGCCCGCCCGCCTAGAGCCCATACTCCACAACAAGAGAAGCCACGGCAATGGGAATCCCGTGCACCTGCAATGAAGAGTAGTCCCCACTCGCCGCATCTAGAGAGAAAGCCCACGTGCAGCAACAAAGACCCAACGCAGCCCGCCCAAAAAAAGGAAACATGAGTAGCACTTTGCCTGTTACAGGCCCTGGAAATGGAGCTCAAGCCAAATTTAATCTGATTTTCAGGGGACCTTGGGCAGTATTTGAGTTTCTTATATAAATTCACTTAAAAGTGTTCCTGAATACTTAGAAGCTTTTTGTCATTGTGAGTTTCAATTGATGGAATAATGCAGGGGAAAAAAGTTTTATATTAAAAAAAATCAATCTTCATACTACAAGAGTTCAGAACCACTATTTTCAGAGCAGTTATGACTGGTGTCAACATGAACATGAATTTGTTAGCTTCATCAGAGAGGAGAGGCTGAACTGGATCCACTGCAGACTGTGAAATGCCATGGAAGCCATTGTCTTTTCTGAAAACATCTACAGACTGACCACATGCCGGACCCATGTGCTATGGACAAATAGAAATATTGGTCACAAGAAAGGCCCTGAATGGATATAAATGATCAGAGCTTTCATCAAAGCTTCTGCTTTCCTTTTCTGCCTTTATCTCATTTAATCCTCACAACAACCCTACATGGAAGTTAATATTATCTTGATATTAAATATGGAGAAACTGAGCCACAGAACTGACCAAGTTCACACAGCTAGTAAATAGCAGAGGCAGAGTCCAAAACTATTTATTTGACTGTGAAGCCTATGAGCATAATGATTAATAAATCAATTAATCAACTACTTTTTGAGCATCTACACTGTGCAAAGATTAAAATAAG
This sequence comes from Aethalodelphis obliquidens, assembly GCF_003676395.1. Lineage (NCBI taxonomy): Eukaryota > Metazoa > Chordata > Mammalia > Artiodactyla > Delphinidae > Aethalodelphis > Aethalodelphis obliquidens. Next base: position 15,058,092 of record NW_020837957.1, on the reverse strand, counting down.
TATATTGTTAGCAAATGTTACATACGTTATTAGTCAGCATTCTCCAAAGAAACAGAACCGATAGGATGTGTGTGTATGTATATAAAGAGATTTATTATAGGAGTTGCTTCCATGAGTATGGAGGCTGGTAAGTCCAAATCTGCAGTGTAGACTGGCAGGCTTGAGACCCAGGAGAAATGATGCTGCAGCTCTAGTCTGAAGACCAGCAAGCACAGGCCCAGGAAAGCTGATGGTACAGATGAAGTCCGAAGACAGTCTGCTGATGACTCTTTCTCTTACTTGGTTGAGGGTTGGTCTTTTTGTTCTATTCATGCCTTCCACTGATTGGATGATGCCCACTCACATTATAGAGGGCAATATGCTTCACTCAACCCATTAAAATGTTAATCTCATCCAAAAACACCCTCACGGAAATGCCCAAAATAATGTTTGACCAAATATTTGGGCACCCTATAGTCCAGTCAAGTTGACACATAAAATTAACCATCACAATTAAATTTAAAATGAGTCTCTCTCTCAACACTTTCTTACAGTAACTTTATAATTTATATACTTCACTAGTCTGGGATTTAATACAAGTACATTTTAGTCTCAAATACTTAAGAACCCACAATTCCCTTTATAGCAATTAGGGATATCATTTACATTTGTAGCTCTTATTTTTAAACTTTAAATTAGATTTTAAATGAAGATTTTCAATTACTGTGTCCTCAGGGAACTTGTAAATGTACTAAGACATAAATTTGAAATTAACACTTTCAGGATTAAGCTCCTATCTAATAAAAATTTTACTTAAGTAAAGTGTATTGTTTTTCACATTTACCATATAAATAAAGACAAGAAAAAAATGTCTGAGTCAGGGAAATGAGCACTGAGGAGGCAGAAAGAACAACTTAAATCAGGTGGCAAGAAATATTAACAAAATTACAAACAGCAGTTAATAGAATGTCTGGTGAAAAAGAAAACAAATCTTAGAGCTATGAGAATGATATCTAGAATAGACACTGAGGTCCTACCCTCCTGTCTAGGGAGAAGAGTTAGTGTAAGAGTTAGGACTAGGCCTCCCTGAGGGCAGGAATCACATCTTTATGTCCCCAACATGTGGTATAATACAGGCCTTACATAATAGGTGTTCAATAATTTTTTTAAGTTAAAAAAATGGATATTTGGAGAAAAGTAATCTAGCCGAAGGGAACAGAAAAACAAAGAAAGGCATGTGATATGGCTTGGTTATAGTCCTATTAGGTACAGAGACTGAGACTCCAAGACCTCTATGGATCATCAAAGGGGTAGGGTTTACATGAAGAAAAGTTCCAAGGCCTGATATGCTTGCTCAGTTCAAGAGATACTTCTTCCCTATGGCAATAGAACATATCAAAAATTAGTTATTTAGTGGGAGGGAGGGAGACGCAAGAGGGAAGAGATATGGGAATATGTGTATATGTATAGCTGATTCACTTTGTTATAAAGCAGAAACTAACACACCATTGTAAAGCAATTATACTCCAATAAAGATGTTAAAAAAAAAAAAAGATTAGTTATTTAAGAACCCCACTGCCTCATCCACCCACTTGGCTTTTTTTCTTCTTTCTTTCCGAAAAGCTAGTAACTTTCCTAGGTTAATTAAGGAGAATGTTCATTTCCAATTTTTCTTTTCTAATCTTTCTTTCTACCACCTTCAAATATTTGCACTCTGTTTTACAGCTCGAAAAGTCTTTTTTGAAACACGCATATCTAATCTCAGCGCCGATTAGAAATGCAAGGTCAGCTCCACTTCATGTGTAGCATTATGGGAATTCTGATGCAATGAGAAGTCTGACACTCCTTCAAAGCCACAAGAATTCTCCCACAGATATATATATAGCATATATACAAATATATATACAGCAAACCAGACACCTTTTCACTTCATAGGATACATTTTTTCTAGGAAGAAACCCAAAGTTTTATAATCAATATACGTAAAGCACCAATTAAATAAAGCTATCATTTCAAAGCTTTCAGAGCAAGAGCAGAACTTCTGGCCTAAGACTTGGGGTCCAGACCCTTACATCTGAGAAAAGTGCCTTGAGATCCTTCAAATTCCAATATCCCATCTGCAAGAATAAACACAGACAACTGTGTGGACGCAGTCAACTCACTAGAAAGCAGATATAGAAAGAGAGATTTCATTAGGATTGAGATGTGGTCAGGGAAGAATGGAAATAATTAACCCCAGGGTGAGAACTCACCTAGTAATTTTCTAACCACTCTCTAGTGAAATCACAAAATCATAGACTCTTAGGCTTGAAGGAAGTATTAACATATCAAGATTCTAGAGCAAAACACTGCATCAGACACAGGACTATCCATGTTTTGTTAATTCATTTCTCATGTTTAATAAAATGTATTTGGGAGAAAGCAGGGGGAAAGAGCCTGAAGTTAGCATTTTTTAAGTTACTGGCAATTTTACTTCCAGTTTGACAGAAAAAAAAAAAAAGACAACAAAAACCAACGAAGTACAGTATGAAACATTTAGGAAGATAGTTATTTGGAAACTTCTGTTAAGTGTTTTTTAATGTTTAGGCACGTATTTTGAGAATGCTTTTAGACAATAGAGAAAAAGACAGGATTAACAATCAGGAGGAAGGGAAAATTCCCTGGCGGTCCAGTGGTTAGGACTCTGTGCTTTCACCGCCTAGAGTGCGGGTTCAATCCCTGACTGGGGAACTAAGATCCCGCAAGCTGCAGGGCGCACTCGCAGCTAAAAAAAAAAAAAAAAAAAAAAAAAAATCAGGAGAAAGAAGGCTGAAAAAGGTCCTATGGACACATGGATACTACTTCTCTATCAAATGTGAACACCATGTCACAACACATGTCTCTGCTGGTTCTGGTGCCCACAATGAGGTCTCTGTCCCACTGACATAGGGCAGCTGCCTGATCCCTCAAGCTCTACTAAGGCCAACAGAGGCAGGTATTTTAACAGTTCTCTATTTCTTTGTATTAGCTACATTTCAAAAGATAACTTACTTTTTCCCTGGAGTCCGAGACTTTGTTTAAAGAAGGAGGTCATAGATGCTTCACACATTAATACTTCCCAAGCTTATTTCCACTAGTCAGTTACTTGGTTACCATCTAAGCCCTTTAATTTAACACTGGACAGAAATGGCCCTATGACATTTTCTGGAGAATAATGTGCTCTTTGCCTGGGAAAACCGGCTTTAAAAATTATGTCCTCCTTGGGGACTTCCCTGGCAGTCCAGTGGTTAAGAATCCACCTTCCAATGCAGGGGGTGTGGGTTTAATCCCTGGCCGGGCAACTAAGCCCGCATACCACAACTACAGAGCCCACGCGCCACAACTAGAGAGAAGCCCGTGCACCGCAACAAAGAGCCCACGCGCCACAACGAAAGATCCCGCATGCTGCAACTAAGACCCAATGCAGCCAAAAATAAATAAATATTTTTTTAATTATGTCCTCCTTTAGCTCTGAAAATTTATCACTTATGTCTGTGACATAAAGCAAAGCATGAAACAAAACACAAATGCCAAGCAGGTAACCTTGATTTTCTGGGATAGTCCAAATTTCACGCATTAAAATATAGTATTAAGTGTCAAACAATAGATGTTTGGTTAAATAAATTGTAATATATTACACAATGGGCAACTATACAGCCATTTAAAAGATGGGTAGAAGAATATGAAAGGTAAGATGTAGTATGTGTTTAGGTTAGAAGCCAAGTTATAAAATACTATTAGAGAATAATCGCGATTTTGTAGAGAAAGGACTGAAAAATGTGTATCAAAATAATAATTGTAGTTATATTTGGGTGGTAAGGTTATACGTGACTTTTTTCTTTGAACTTTTCCATTTGCTAACTTTTCTATAGAAGTGTTTAAAAAGATTTAAAATCATTGTAAAAGGAAAATACAGTCACTATCATCCATTTAGCAAAAGATACCTAAAAAACTAAAAGTTGCTATGTTTCCTCATATCTTCAGTATGAGCCTCTTTTCCATGGTCTTTGAACTCATTTTTGCCCCTTCTTTCTAGTCAAATGCATTACTTCCTATTTCTGTAAGATAATCTACCCCAAAACTTAGCAACTGAAAACAACGCACAATTTTATCTCACAGTCTCCATAGGTCATGAGTCTGGGCACAGCTTATCCGGACCCTCTGCTTCATGGTCTCTCAGTCAAGGAGTTAGTCCAGGATCTACAGGTTCAACTCGGTAAGGATCGACTTCCCAAGCTCATTCCGTGGTTGTTGGCAGCATTCAGTTTCTCACAGGCTGTTGGGCTAAAGACCTCAATTCCTTGCTGGCTGTGGGCCAGAGGTTTCTCTCATCTCCTTGCCACATGTGCCTCTCCCACTCAGAAGCTTGCTTCACCAAAGCACGCAAGCCAAGAAGACGACAGACAGGATCTGCCAGCAACACGGAAGTCACAGTATTTTTTAACTCAATCACAAAAGTCCCAGCCATAGTCTACTGTCTAGAATTTAGTCATTAAGTCCAGCCCATACTCAAGGGGAGAAGATTGCACCAGGGCACGAATACCAACAGGTGGGAACACTGGGAACCATCCAAGAAGTCTGCCTACCACATCATCCTTTCCAATTAGTCTTTCTGTGATTTCTCTGCTATACCTTTGAAGCAGTTCTCTTTTCTATCCCTCAACTCTGTTCCTTCACAGTCTATAAGTTTATAAATATAAAAAACAAAGGTCAAGTTTTCTGTTTTACCCTTTAAGTTTTTAGATAAAATAAATAATTTTAAAATCATATTTTTCTGATGATAAATTGATGGATTTTTTGGTATGTGTATGTCTTTAAGGGATTTTGTATTCCTTTAATGGGAAATAGAAAAACTCTATCACCACGTTATTTATAATACCAGCAAGCTACTTTAAAAATCTAAATTTTCACTGTATATAAACTATGATATAGTCATCAGAGGGAATAATAGTTAATCATTAAAATCATGTGGTAGAAGAACATTTAGAACTTCAGAAACACCTATATTGTTAACTTTTTTAAAAATCAAGATCTAAAGCAATATATAGAGTATGATCACTATTTGTTAAAATATACAAGTAAACAAACAGGAATACTACTGGAAGTATGCACACCAAAATATTAACAGTATTTATCTTTGGGTATTAAAATCTCAAGTGTTTTTTTCCCCTTCACAATACTTACAGAATCTGAATATTTTATTAATACATTATTATTATATTTATTAAATGTTTATTATTTATAAATAATAAGTGTTTTCTTCTTTCAACAAAGCAATATCTAGAATTAATATATTTATTGCCTATATTTAATGTGACCAATATTATTCACAAATTTCTAGTGGAATCTTTAAAAAATCCTTATAGTACCAAACAATTTTGAAATTCAAGTAATATAAATGGATTTTAAAAGATGTAGACATTCAGAAAGTTACAATGATCTTACATAGTAAGAGAATATGATGTTAAGACTAAAAACAAGAGGCAGAATGAATACTCTAGGATCCTTCCAGATAAAATCTCTTTGGAGAATGAGATGAGTGGAGTATAATTAAGTTTTCAAGGAAAATTTTTTTTCATGTTCTATTTGAGAATCTATTATGTGCAGGGAGATATTTCTATGGCTTTAAATTCAATTAGTTTGGAAACATAAAATCCAAGTTAGCATATAAATTTTCTTGTTTGCTATAATATATCATTTTTATGTATCTAACAGTATTTTCTAATTAATTTATTGAATATATCTGTGAAACAAAGTTTTTTTTTTCTTTCGGTACGCGGGCCTCTCACTATTGCGGCCTCTCCCGTTGCGGAGCACAGGCTCCGGATGCGCAGGCTCAGAGGCCATGGCTCACGGACCCAGCCGCCCCGCGGCATGTGGGATCCTCCCGGACTGGGGCACGAACCCGTGTTCCCTGCATCAGCAGGCGAACTCTCAACAACTGCGCCACCAGGGAAGCCCTGTAAAACAAACTTTTGATAAAAGTTATTTGCTATTGAATTTTCGGTAAAACAGTCTTTCTTCATTTTTGTCACATTATGGAAAGCAGAAAAAAAAAATTAAAAGAGAAAGCCCCTCAACATTAAAACATCACCTAGAGAATACTGCTATATTCCAAATTAGGATCCTCCAAAGATTCTGGCAGGTAAAAATCATCTGTTTAAAAAAATTTTTTTTTAATTTTTAAGGGACAAAATAGAAAATGAAGACAAGAAAAATTAAAGGAGAAATCTCCCAAAGCTTTCCAATGACAAAGTTGGTCATGTGAAAGTATCTAACAAATATTCTTTCATAAACATTATCAATTTTATTATATCCTACATGACTGTATTTTTATGTAGTCAGTCTTCTTTTAGAATAACATTCCTTTTCTAAGTATAGAAATAATGCATAACCACTGTAGAGAATTTGGACAATTGACAAAGGCACAGGGAAGAAAACAGAAGTCACCCACAATTGTTTCTACCCAGATTTTACCATTGTTAATATTTATATTATCACCTTTCTTTCATATTTTTTGCTACCAAAACGGATCCTGAATATAATGTGTCTTTTCTTTTCACTGAACATTTTACATTTTCTCATGATATTAAATGTCTCTGAATAAAGTATTTTAATGACATTCCATCATGGTGATCATCTTTGTATCCAATGCTCTGTTCAAGTATTCAAAAATTTTATCAAGTTTTATATCAATATTATGCTACTCTTGTAAATTCATTGATAAAATGTTAGCATGATGCCTTTATGCTCTGCAACAGTTTCTATAAAACAGGAATTATCTTTTTACAAAACTTAAAAAACTCACCTTGGGCTTCCCTGATGGGGCAGTGGTTAAGAATCCACCTGCCAATGCAGGGGACACGGGTTCGAGCCCTGGTCCGGGAAGATCCCACATGCAAAAGAGCAACTAAGCCCATGCGCCACAACTACTGAGCCTGTGCTCTAGAGCCCGCAAGCCACAACTGCTGAAGCCCATGAGCCACAACTACTGAAGCCTACGTGCCCTAACTACTGAAGCCCACGCACCACAACTACAGAAGCCCACGCACCACAACTACTGAAGCCCACACGCCTAGAGCCCATGCTCCACAACAAGAAAAGCCACTGCAATGAGAAGCCCGCACACCACAAGGAAGAGTAGTTCCAGCTCGCCGCAACGAGAAAAAGCCCACGCACAGCAACAAACACCCAATGGAGACAAAAATAATAAATAAATTAAATAAATAAATTTATTTTTAAAAATTCCTGTAATAAACTATAATGGAAAAGAATATATATATGTACAACTGAATCACTTTGCTGTCCAGCAGAAATCAATACAACATTGTAAATCAACTATACTTCAATAATTTTTTTTAAAAAACTCAATGTCTGCCTGGAAATTTATCAACAATAATTATACATAAATTTATTAAATATTTACTATGTTCCAGATAATATGCTAAGTGCTTTAGGTATATAATCTAACTAATCCTTACAACAACCTCACAACAAGTAGGTATTATTATTCCCATTTAAGGAAATGGACTATTGGAGAAGTAATTTATCTAATCTGTAGGTGGTGGAACTAGTCTAGCACTCAAGTCTATGTGACTCCAATTCATTTCCTTAACGATTTTGCAATATTCTCTCCCATTGTGATCCATTTTTCTCTATTGTTCATTAATGTATTACTTATTTTGATATGTTTACACATATTAACTATTTCTCTCACCCACTGCAGATGAAAGAATCTAACTGAAAAACAAGGAAAAGGAATTTAATGCTATTAGATATAAAAGATTTTACCACCATGTGATAAGAGGGATAGGCATAGAAAATCACAGACTTTTCCAAAAATTGAAAATTTATACATTCTAAAATATTTTCTTGCCAAAACAGATTCTTTTTGCAAATATTTTCTCTTTATTATGGTAACCTCATTATGTTGACATCATTATAGTACCTATGATTCCTATTTTTTTAATGATTAACAGACTATTTTTAGTACAGTTTTAGATTAACAGAATAATTGGGCAGATAGTACATAGAGTTCCATACACCCATCCACCTACCCCTCTAGCCCTTCACACAGTTTCTGCTATTAATAACATCTTCTTTTAGTGTGGTTACAATGAATGAACCAATATTAATATATTTTTATTAATTAAAGTCTATAGTTTACATGAAGGTCCAAATTTGTGTTATACACTGGGTTGTACAGTTTATGGATTTTGACATTTATATAATGACAAGTACACTACTATAATATCATACAGAGCAGTCTCACTGCCCTAAAAATCCTCTGTATTCTGCCTATACATACATCCCTCCTCCTAACCCCTGGCAACCACTGATCCTTTTTTTTACTGTCTCCATAGTTTTGCCTTTTACAGAATGTCATACAGTTAGAGTCACATTGTATGTAGCCTGGCTTCTCTCATTTAGCAATATATAGTTCAGATTCCTCTATGTCTTTTCATGGATTAATAGCTCATTTCTTTTTTTTTTTTAACATCTTTATTGGCGTATAGTTGCTTTACAATGCTGTGTTACTTTCTGCTGCATAACAAAGTGAATCAGCTATACGTATACATATATCCCCTCCCTCTTGTGTCTCCCTCTCTCCCTCCTTATCCCATCCCTCTAGGTCGTCACAAACCACCAAGCTGATCTCCTTGTACCATGCAGCTGCTTGTCACTAGCTATCTATCTTACATTTGGTAGTGTATATATGTCCAAGCCACTCTCTCATTTTGTCCTAGCTTCCCCTTCCCACTCCCCGTGTCCTCAAGTGCATTCTCTACGTCTGCGTCTTTATTACTGTCCTGCCCCTAGGTTCAGCAGAACAATTTTTTTTTTAGATTCCATATATATGTGTTAGCATATGGTATTTGTTTTTCTCTTACTGACTTACTTCACTCTGTATGACAAACTCTAGGTCCATCCACCTCACTACAAATAACTCAATTTTGTTTCTTTTTATGGCTGAGTAATATTCCATTGTATATATGTGCCACATCTTCTTTATCCATTCAACTATTGATGAACACTTAGGTTGCTTCCATGTCCTGGCTATTCTAAATAGTGCTGCAATGAACATTGTGGTACATGACTCTTTTTGAATTATGGTTTTCTCAGGGAATATATCCAGTAGTGGGACTGCTGGGTCATATGGTAGTTATATTTTTAGTTTTTTAAGGAATCTCCATACCATTCTCCATAGTGACTGTATCAATTTACATTCCCACCAACAGTGCAAGATGGTTTCCTTTTCTTCACACCCTCTCCAGCAGTTGTTTGTAGATTTTTTCATGATGGCCATTCTGACTGGTGTGAGGTGATACCTCAATTATAGTTTTGATTTGCATTTCTCTAATGATTAGTGATGTTGATCATCCTGTCATGTGTTTGTTGGCAATCTGTATATCTTCTTTGGAGAAATGTCTATTTAGGTCTTCTGCCCATTTTTGGATTGCATTTTTTTTTTTTTTTTTTTTTTTTGATATTGAGCTGCATGAGGTGCTTGTAAATTTTGGAGATTAATCCTTTGTCAGTTGCTTCATTTGCAAATATTTTCTCCCATTCTGAGGGTTGTCTTTTCATCTTGTTTATGGTTTCCTTTGTTGTGTGAAAGCCTTTCAGTTTCATTAGGTCCCATTTGTTTATTTTTGTTTTCATTTCCATTTCTCTAGGAGGTGGGTCAAAGAGGATCTTGCTGTGATTTATGTTATAGAGTGTTCTGTCTATGTTTTCCTCTAAGAGTTTTATAGTGTCTGGCCTTATATTTAGGTCTTTAATCCATTTGGGGTTTATTTTTTTGTATGGTGTTAGGAAGTGTTCTAATTTCATTCTCTTACATGTACCTGCCCAGTTTTCCCAGCACCATTTATGGAAGAGGCTGTCTTTTCTCCATTGTATATTCCTGCCTCCTTTATCAAAGAAAAGTTGACCATATGTGCGTAGGTTTATGTCTGGGCTTTCTATCCTATTACATTGATCTATATTTCTGTTTCTGTGCTGTCCACACTGTCTTGATTACTGTAGCTTTGTAGTATAGTCTGAAGTCAGGGAGCCTGGTTCCTCCAGCTCCATTTTTCTATCTCAAGATTGCTTTGGGGCTTCCCTGGTGGTGCAGTGGTTGTGAGTCTGCTTGCCGATGCTGGGGATGCGGGTTCGTGCCCCAGTCTGGGAGGATCCCACGTGCCGCAGAGCAGCTGGGCCCATGAGCCATGGCCGCTAAGCCTGCGTGTCCAGAGCCTGTGCTCCGTAATGGGAGAGGCCACAGCAGTGAGAGGCCCGTGTACCGCAAAAAAAAAAAAAAAAAAAATTGCTTTGGCTTGCAGGGTCTTTTGTGTTTCCATACAAATTGTGATTTTTTTTTTCTAGTTCTGTGAAAAATGCCATTGGTAGCTTGATAGGGATTGCATTGAGTCTGTAGATTGTTTTGCGTAGTATAGTCATTTTCACAATGTTGATTCTTCCAATCCAAGAACATGGTATATCTCTCCATCTGTTTGTATCATCTTTAATTTTTTCATCAGTGTCTTATACTTTACTGCATACAGGTTTTCTGTTTCCTTAGGTAGGTTTATTCCTAGGTATTTTATTCTTTTTGTTGCAGTGGTAAATGTGAGTATTTCCTTAATTTCTCTTTCAGATTTTTCATCATTAGTGTATAGGAATGCAAGAGATTTCTGTGCATTAATTTTGTATCCTGCTACTCTACCAAATTCACTGATTAGCTCTAGTAGTTTTCTGGTAGCATCTTTAGGATTCTCTATGTATAGTATCATGTCATCTGCAAACAGTGAAAGCTTTAATTCTTCTTTTCTGATTTGGATTCCTTTTATTTCTTTTTCTTTTCTGATTGCTGTGGCTAAAACTTCCAAAACTATGTTGAATAATAGGGGTGAGGGTGGACAACTTGTCTTCTTCCTGATCTTAGAGGAAATGGTTTCAGTTTTTCACCATTGAGAACCATGTTGGCTGTGGGTTTGTCATATGTGGCCTTTATTATGTTGAGATAAGTTCCCTCTATGCCTACTTTCTGGAGGGTTTTTATCATAAACAGGTGCTTAATTTTGTCAAAAGCTTTTTCTACATCTATTGAGATGATCATATGGTTTCCATTCTTCAGTTTGTTAGTATGGTGTATCACATTGATTTACTTGCATATATTGAAAAATCCTTGCATTCCTGGGATAAACCCCACTTGATCATGGTGTATGATCCTTTTAATGTGCTGTTGGATTCTGTTTGCTAGTATTTTGTTGAGTAGTTTTACATCTACGTTCATCAGTGATATTGGCTTGTAGTTTTCTTTTATTGTGACATCTTTGTCTGAGTTTGGTATCAAGGTGATGGTGGCCTTGTAAAATGAGTTTGGGAGTGTTCCTCCTTCTGCTATATTTTGGAAGAGTTTGAGAAGGTAGGTGTTACCTCTTCTCTAAATGTTTGAAAGAATTTTCCTGTGAAGCCATCTGATTCTGGGCTTTTGTTTGTTGGAAGATTTTTAATCACATTCTCAATTTCAGTGCTGTGATTGGTCTGTTTATATTTTCTATTTCTTCCTGGTTCAGTCTTGGAAGGTTGTGCTTTCCTAAGAATTTGTCTATTTCTCTCACACTGTCCATTTTATTGGCATATAGTCACTTGTAGTTTTCTCTCATGATCCTTTGTATTTCTGCAGTGTCAGTTGTTACTTCTCCTTTTTCATTTCTAATTCTGTTGATTTGAGTCTTCTCCCTTTTTTTCTTGATGAGTCTGGCTAATGGCTTATCAATTTTGTTTATCTTCTCAAAGAACCAGCTTTTAGTTTTATTGATCTTTGCTATTATTTCCTTCATTTCTTTTTCATTTATTTCTGACCTGATCTTTATGATTTCTTTCCTTCTGCTAAGTTTGGGGGGGTTTTTTGTTGTTCTTCTTCTTTCTCTAATTGCTTTAGGTGTAAGGTTAGGTTGTTTATTTGAGATTTTTCTTGTTGTTTGAGGTAGGCTTGTATTGCTATAAACTTCCCTCTTACAACTGCTTTTGCTATATCCCCTAAGTTTTGGGTCATCGTGTTTTCATTGTCATTTGTTTTTAGATAATTTTTGATTTCTTCAGTGATCTCTTGGTTATTTAGTAGCATATCGTTTAGCCTCCATGTGTTTGTATTTTTTACAGTTTTTTTCCTGTAATTGATATCTAGTCTCATAGTGTTGTTGTCAGAAAAGATACTTGATACAATTTCAATTTTCTTGAATTTACCAAGGCTTGATTTGTGACCCAAGATATGGTCTATCCTGGAGAAGGTTCCATGATCACTTGAGAAGAAAGTGTAATCTCTTGTTTTGGATGGAAGGTCCTATAAATATCAATTAAGACCATCTTGTTTAATTTGTCATTTAAAACTTGTGGTTCCTTATTTATTTTCATTTTGGATGATCTGTCCATGGGTGAAAGTGGGGTGTTAAAGTCCCCTACTCTTACTGTATTACTGTAGATTTCCCCTATTATGGCTGTTAGCATTTGCCTTATGTAGTGAGGTGCTCCTATGTTGGGTGCATAAATATTTACAATTGTTATATCTTCTTCTTGGATTGATCCTTTGATCATTATGTAGTGTCCTTCTTTGTCTCTTGTAATAGTCATTATTTTAGTCTATTTTGTCTGATATGAGAATTGCTACTCCAGCTTTCTTTTGATTTCCATTTGCATGGAATATCTTTTTCCATCCCCTCACTTTCAGTCTGTATGTGTCCCTCGGTCTGAAGTGGGTCTCTTATAGACAGCATATATATGGGTACTGTTTTTGTATCCATTCAGCATTCAGCCAGTCTATGTCTTTTGGTTGTAGCATTTAATCCATTCACATTTAAGGTAATTATCGATATGTATGTTCCTATTACCATTTTCTTCATTGTTTCTGGCTTGTTTTTGTAGGATTTTCCTTTTCTTGTGTGTCCTGCCTGGAGAAGTTCCCTTAGCATTTGTTGTAAACCTGGTTTGGTGGTGATGAATTCTCTTAGCTTTTGCTTGTCTGTAAATGTTTTAATTTCTCCATTGCATTTGCATGAGATCCTTGCAAGCATAGAGTAATCTTGGTTGTAGGTTTTTCCCTTTCATCACTTTAAATATGTCCTTCCACTCCTTTCTGGTTTGCAGAGTTTCTGCTGAAAGACCAGCTGTTAACCTTATGGGGATTCCCTTGTATGTTATTTGTTGCTTTTCCCTTGCTGTTTTTAATATTTTTTCTTTGTATTTAATTTTTCATAGTTTGATTAATATGCGTCTTGGTGTGTTTCTCCTTGGGTTTATCCTGTAAGGTACTCTGTGCTTCCTGGACTTGACTATTTCCTTTCCCATGTTAGGGAAGTTTTCAATTATAATCTCTTCAAATATTTTCACAGTCCTTTCCGTTTTCTCCTCTTCTTCTAGGACCCCTATAATTCGAATGTTGTGCCTATAATGTTGTCCCAGAGGTTTCTGAAACTGTCCTCAATTCTTCTCATTCTTTTTTCTTTATTCTGCCCCCTAGCAGTTATTTTCACCGTTTTATCTTCCAGCTCACTTATCTGTTCTTCTGCCTCAGTTATTCTGCTATTGATTCCTTCTAGAGTATTTTTAATTTCAGTAATTGTGTTGTTCATCACTGTTTGTTTGCTCTTTAATTCTTGTAGATCCTTGTTAAATGTTTCTTTTATTTTCTCCATTCTGCATTCTGTTTCCAAGATTTTGGATCATCTTTACTAACGTTACTCTGAATTCTTTTTCAGGTAGGTTGTCTATTTTGTATTCATTTATTTGGTCTTGTAGGTTTTTACTTTGCTCCTTTGTCTGTAACATATTTTTTTGTCCTTTTTTTTTTTTTTTTTCTGATGGGTGGTGCTGTATTCTTGTCTTACTGGTTGTTTAGCCTGAGACATCCAGCCCTAGAGTTTGCCGGCAGCGGGATAGAGGTAGGTCTTGGTGCTGAGGTAAGGACCTCTGGGAGGCCTCACTCTGATTAATATTCCCTGGGGTCTGAGGTTCTCTGTTAGACCAGCAGTTTGGACTCGGAGCTCCTACCACAGGAGCTCAAGGCCGACCTCCAGCCTGGGAAACAAGATACCGCAAGCTTCGTGGTGTGGTTAAAAAAAAAAAGAAGAAGAAAGAAAGAAAAATAGGAGCAGTACAATATCAAAGAATAAAACACAAAATAAAATTAGAAAGATAAAAAATATATTAGGAAAAATAAAACTATAATTGGAACAACTGCAACAAGGTAAAATAAAACTGCAACAGAAAAAAGAAAAAAAAAGGGGGGTGTGGGGGAGAACAAGCCAAAAGGAGAGAAAAATAACAAAGTATAAAGAATAAAAGAAAATTAGAAAAATAAATAAAGATTTATTAGGAAAAATAAAAATATAAAAGAATCAACAACAATGAATCAACAAGGTAAAACTGAACCCCAATCTAAAAGAGGAAAACAAAATAAAAAAACCTTGGCTATGGGGACGGAGTTTAGGTGGGGGTGGAACTCAGGCAGGGGAGGGGTTTAGGGTGGGGCGGGACCTAGGCAGGTGTGGGGTTGACGTTTGAGCGTGTGTCGGGGCCTAGACTCAGGACCCACAGAGCCCGAAAATTCCCTGGGGGTGGGGCCAGGGCAGGGAAACGTTCAAGCGTGGGGCGGAGCCTCTACTTAGGACCTGTGCCCAAGGGGAGAGGCAGCACGTGGAAAGGAGGGCCTCTGGAGTGTAGGGTTCCGGAGTTTGGAGATAAGGCCCTGAGGGAGGGTGTGTGGGTGGGGTTTAGGCCCAGGGCGTTGGAGGAGGTCTCCGAGTGTAGAGGTGGGGCCCTGGGTGGGGGTGTAGGGGTGGGGCTTGGGCTCTGCACGTCAGGAGGGAGGCTCTGAGGGCAGAGGATTAGGCCTAGGAGCCCAACAGGCTCCCCGGTGCCTAAGTGGACAGGGAAAACACTGGCCGCGTTCTGTTCGTTCCTTCATGCCCCTCCCCCACCATCTCCTCCAGGGTCTCCCATGTCCACTGGACCCCTAACCATGGGTGGGTCCCACTGGGTATAGGAACTCCTCCCCCCAACCCTCAGGGGTGCCGGTCCTGGAGGTCTGGCCTTTACTTTTGCTCCCCCTTCCCTCCCTCCCACTCCCTCAGAACCCGTGAGGCCGGAGGGGGCCTTTGTGGGCAGAGGATCAGGCCTGGGATCTCAGTAGGTTCCTGGGGGCCCAAGTGGGCAGGGGAAACCTGGCCACACCCCCTTTTGATCCTCTGCCCTCCCAGTGGTCCTCCAACTCCCCCCTTTGGGGTGGGATCCCTTCCCCTCCCCCAGTGGCCCCTCAGGGGCACCAGTGCCATCCCACCTCCACTTCTCCTTCCCCTGCACTCCCTCCACACCCCACATCCTACCCTGTTGCTGGGGGTTCCTCCCATCCCCTTAGGCGTCCATAGTCCCCCACCAGTGCCTGGTAGGTGCCCTAGTTGTGCGGAGACACGAATTCCCCGTCCTCCTAGTATGCCATCTTGACTCCGCCTGCAAAACGGAATTCTAGGGCTTCCCTGGTGGCGCAGTGGTTGAGAGTCCGCCTGCCCATGTAGGGGACACGGGTTCGTGTCCCGGTCCGGGAAGATCCCACATGCCGCGGAGCGGCTGGGCCCATGAGCCATGGCCGCTGGGCCTGCGCGTCCGGAGCCTGTGCTCCGCAACGGGAGAGGCCACAACAGTGAGTGGCCCGCGTACCACAAAAAAAAAAAAAAAACGGAATTCTAAGGGCAATGCTTGTTCTGTAGTACATTAAATTATATAGCAATGATATTATCACTCACCTTTATATCTTAGAGCCAAGAGATTTGCAGCAGCATGAATTTCTCAGTGTATGGGACATTTAAAACATTAATTATCTACAATTTTTTAAAGCAAAAATCAAAATACCTATTATGAGAATGGCTGGACTAGTACCTCAACAATCAAGCAATCAGGGATGGAATTATACTAAACAAGAGTCAGTGACTAAAATAATTAAAAGAGAATAAGTATTCATTTAGATCCGTTCTTAGCACAAAGCAAGGAAAATATCACTAGCGTTTAGCATTGCTTGTAAAATCCAATTTGGAAAGTAAATATAATTCATAGAGAAGATGCTTTAGCATGAACAACAGGGAGGCAAGAAAGCCATTTGCTCATTTAGATGAATTAGGAACCTATTAGTTTCTCAATATGATTTGTCTATATCCTTTGCACTGAGATCCTCTATAATAATGAAGTAAGCCTAATAAAAGTCCACCTTTTATATAGGAACAAAGGATATTTTTTAAAGAAAATTGGAACATTTCAATCACCCAACAAGTAAAATACAATTGAAACAAAAACACAGCGGATCGCTGCCCACTCACTGAGTCCCAAACTAAAAACAGCCCTGATATGTCCCACATCACCAAAGAGAAATGCAGAAAAAGGAGTACACCAGTAAGCTGCCTTCTACCACACACCTCAACAATTAATCTATGAAGCTCATTTTTGCTTCATATCTTCAAAAATAAACCCTCTAATGTAGATGATATTGTCTTAAGGCAATGGAATGTGCTTGGATGGTACTCTTTTATCCTGTGTCCAATATTTCACCAACTTTCACGTAAACCTCTACAAAAGATGTTAACTATTTCTTATTCACTAAACTACTGATTTTATTTAAAAGCAGAAGCATTGCAGCATAGATAAAGGAAAAGCAGTTTACCAAGCTGTGTAAATACATTCTGGCTATCTGCTTACTATGCATCATGCCAAAAAACGCTGGACAGATTTTTACCAATTAGGGAAGTAGGTTGGGTTGACCTGACTTAGTTTATTGGTGGTGGCAAATATTTTGGATTGGCATGCGCAACATCTATTCCAATACCCTTGTGTTATCCTTCTGATACTGCATTAGCCAAAAAGCTTTTATTTTCCCCAAGTTCCCTAGAGGCTATAGGTTCTGGATATGATTTAAGTTCTGCCAATCACATGCACTTAAGACTTGAATTCAGAACCAAGTTAATTGTGAGAGAGGCAAGGCATGCGGCATCGTTTGTGCCAATGCAGATAGAGCAGAAGTGGTATGGCCCCAGAGTTGGTACTATTTTATCAGAAGCAGCTTTCTGGTCATGGCAGCAGCTCCTTTAGCAAACCAATTGGTCAGCAAGGCTTTGGGAATTTATCCTAGTGTCTGCCTACTCAGCTCAGAGTCTTCTCTCCAATCTTCTAACAATTCTGGGGCCTGTTTAATAATCTGTAATAATCCCTTTCTGCTTAAAGCAGATACATCAGAGTCTGTTCTCTATAACTGAATCCTAATAGGATATTAGGATTTTTTCACTGACCCGGTGAGGCGGTGGGGCGAGCCCCGAGGGGCTCTCCGGGAACAGTGCCAGGTGGGGAGTTTGACTGGGGCGGTACACCTGTCAAACGGTAACGCAGGTGTCCTAAGGCGAGCTCAGGGAGGACAGAAACCTCCCGTGGAGCACAAGGGCAAAAGCTCGCTTGATCTTGATTTTCAGTACGAATACAGACCATGAAAGCGGGGCCTCACGATCCTTCTGACCTTTGGGGTTTTAAGCAGGAGGTGTCAGAAAAGTTACCACAGGGATAACTGGCTTGTGGCGGCTTGTGGCGTTCATAGCGACGTCACTTTTTGATCCTTCGATGTTGGCTCTGCCTACATCGGAGAGGAGAGGCATATTCCCTCTGGAACAATTGAGACTGATGCTCGAAATGGAGATTGTTTATGTCCTCAAAGAGATGAGCCATAATCCTCCTGATTGCAGAAAATGAGGCACAGGATGCTGACTCCTGTGACTGTCAAACAGGAGACATGGTCTCTCACAGGCTACTGAAATTCAAGTCCAGCATTTGGTTGGGGTATTTGGTTCCAACAAGGAGGAACATGCCATACCTAATAAAACACTGACAGTGATGCAAAAATAAGCCACAAATCAGCTATGTTAAGGAATCTAACAATAGTTTATTGTCCATCATTTACCACCTAATTAAGCATCCATGCTATTCCTGGAACCAATTACTAATCTCTAGAGATTAAGAAATCCTTATTATCAAAACAACATGAAGAATTTGGACATTTAGGGGACTTCCCTGGTGGCTCAGTGGTTAAGAATCCGTCTGCCAATGCAGGGGACATGGGTTCCATTCCTGGTCCAGGAAGATCCCACATTCCGTGGAGCAACTAAGCCTGTGTGCCACAACTACTGAGCTTGCGTGTCTGGAGATCTGTGCTCTGCAACAAGAGAAGCCACCGCAATGAGAAGCCCGCGCACCGCAACGAAGACCCAACGCAGCCAAAAATAAAATAAATTTTTAAAAAAGAATTTGGACATTTAAAATAAGATCAATGCTTACAGCAGGGCTTTTCAGTAGGTCTAGTAAAGGGAAATTTTCTAGAAGCCCCTGATTTCTTTCAACTTCCCATTTGCTTTTATATCTCTGCTATTCCCTGTGAGCCTCTGTTATACCATGACCAGTTATAAAGCCCAGAGAAAACAATTTGAATTGAGGGTGTTGATTTGTGATTCAGCTGCTTCTCTCACGGGCAACTCTACCTCATACAGCAGCAGGAAATCATTCATATATACCCTGGACCTGAATTGACAGGTATGACTGATAAGAAAGCAATTCTATATTATCATAATGATAGGAAACTATTTCAATTCCAACTTTAAAAAATCTTGTTTCTAACAAATGTCATTTAACTATAGTTAATGAGCCTTTCAAGAATATCAGGTGATAATAGAGCTAATATATAATAAGAAGGAAATATCCTATGATAAGACCAAAGGACTTGATTTACCTCAAAAGTATTGGTAAATTATTTAAATGTGAAAAAATCAGAGAGAAGAAAAGTTAGTTCAAGTGATAGCTGTTGAAACAGTAACATATGGATCAATGTCTAGCCAGAATTCTATCTCAATGGAAGCAAGGTTTTCAGTGATGTGAATCATCCACATGATATTAAGTACTAAGTCCAAAGAAGCTCAGTTTGTTTTATTTATTCATGCAAAGAACAAATAAATTCACAATTAACTGTTTGCTTGAAACTTATTTAAAAGTTTTGAGGCATGAATGAGGTTTTTAAAGTTTTTAATGTACCTATTTAATTTTATGCTTGGTATGAAGCCATCTATAAC
Source organism: Aethalodelphis obliquidens (assembly GCF_003676395.1). NCBI lineage: Eukaryota > Metazoa > Chordata > Mammalia > Artiodactyla > Delphinidae > Aethalodelphis > Aethalodelphis obliquidens. Next base: position 15,038,959 of record NW_020837957.1, on the reverse strand, counting down.
TTTCACAGGATATTAACCATAATTACCTCTGCAGCATTTCAGTGCTCAGTCATTTCTTTGCCTCTCAGGTCTAGAGGACCATTGGTTGGTTTTGTAGAATTAGTCATTCACTCTGAATACTCTCTGAAACCGCATGATATAATCCCCAAGAGTCAGAGGAGAAGCTCTCTGGCTATCAAAGACACTTTAGCTGTCAAGGAGCTATGCTTCTTTGGATCACAGACGAGCTCAAAAATCAGACCGTGGACAAGTCAGAATGGATACAACAAAAATATAACAAATACCTGATTTGCTATTCAGGTTCACATAAGAGGAAGATAGACTCAAGGTAGCAACTAAGGCAGGCAATGCCACATAATGGACAGCCAAGATAAAATTTTAAGTTGCCTAGTGAATTCTGCCATATAGGACAAGGAGATAGTGGGAGTTTTATCAGTGAAATAAGCATTAGATTACCTGGAGGAATCTTTGTGGAAGCTAATGAATTTATATTTAAAGATTAAGCCAAGGTTATTAACAATGTTTATCAAGAAAATCAAAAAGGATAGCCACAGACATACTCCTTGGAATTTCAGAATAATCACTCTTGAAAATGCCACCTGTCTCTATTTCAGTCAGTATACCTTCCCACTTCAGAATTTCCTTGGATCTCATTTCAATAAAAATTCAATAAACATATCTAAATTACACATGAATATGTAATCCCCTGGAAGGAACATGATTGATTTAACTTTTTAAATCACCACAGTTACAAATAGTCTTACTTTCAGTTTAATATTGAGGGAAGCCTCACAGATATTCCCTACTCATCAACTCATAAGTTAATATGTTGAAATTGACCACTCATGTATAGAAAAGAATTGAGTAGGGAATATGTTCGGGGAATTTATAATCATCTGTATAAACTCACCCCTTTGGCATATAAATTGAGTTTTAGTCCAGAAATAAGCCTTCTGAAGCAATATAACTTACCAATTCATTTCTCAGAACTGAAGTATCTTTGAGTCTTAAAAATGGTTAATGATACGATTCCATGCTCCATGAAACCTCAAATGCTAATGACATTTTCAAAGAGTAAGTGGCATGCAGAGCACTTGATAACAAGCTGCTACTTTTTTTTTTAAATTTGTTTCATCCTATTAAAAACAAGCTTGAAGAACACAGCAATCACCCCTTAATAGTTTACTGAAATATAAACAATAATGACTCCAGAAGCAAAATACCCACAGCCCAAGTCAAAACAACTAAACCATGAAATCACTTGAACTAGAAGAAGCTTTGAAGGATTTCTAAGGCAAGTCCTTATTCTCCAAAAAAATGCTCAGGTCCTTTCTTTCCTTAATCTTTTTTTTTTTTTTTCAGTCAAACTAGCAAGTGATTATTATGCCAGTGACTATAAAAAAAATCCAGACTTATTACTAATTATAATTTTTAACCTAAAGAACCATTACAATCCTTCAGCATATGGTTTCTAACCTAAAAATATGTCACTTAGACATTTAAGTCTACTTCTTAGCCTGACCTCTGCATAGCTGCACCCTTACTCAGGCTGACGAGAGCAGTTAACTGGATCTATAACCTTGTTCCCCAAGTGTTGATCCCCTCTACATCTTTCTTCAGTTGAGTGACTCAGAACATTGCTCTGGTAAAGTATTAACAGGATCAATTTTACAGAGAGCTCAGGACTTAAACTCAAAACTAGGTTCAAATCCTGCCACTAACCAAATATATGTCCTAGAGCAAGTTATTTAATTGCTTTAGACCTGTTTCTTCATCTTTAAAATGGGGCTAATCTTTACCTACCTTGCGGGGTTGCTGAGAATTAGGTGAGGTGATCCATTTCCTGCGGCTGGACACACAGTAGGCACTCAACACACATTTGTTGAAATTCCTCATCAATAATTACTTTTTTAGTGCTTGATATATACGAGGCTCCATGATAAGTGCTGGGGATACAACTATGAGAGAGACGTTAACAATCCCACCCCCAAGAAGCTGACATTAAGGTGGGGAACATAGAATAAAAACAACCTAATAAAATAATCACAGATAATGATGTGTTGTGATGGAAACAAACAAGGGCTGAGATCAAGAATACGGAGAATAAGGGGAGGGAGAAGGTCAAAAAAGCCTTTTCCAAAGAAGTGGCATTTAAACAAACAACAGAAAGATGACAAGGACATAGCCATGCAAATAGGAGGAAGGGTGTTCAAGGCAGAGAAAATAGCAAGTGAAAAAGATCTGAGAAAGGTAAGAGCTTGGAAGTCAAAAGAAAGTTTAATGTAACCAGAGCACAGAACTAGGGGGAGTATGGCAATGGGGTGGGCAGGGCTTAGGGGGCCACTGTATGGAGCTTGAAAGGGAGTGATGTGATCCCATTAACATGCCATTTGCCGGTGTCCCAGCCAGGGGTCACATGCTAGTTCAGGTCAGCCTCCCAAGTACAGAAGCAAGGATTCCCCCACGCATCACCAGGTGTCCAAGAGACCATCTCTCTTTTCTAAAGCTTATGTGTCCTTTTTAAAAAAAGAGCCTGGGGGGACTTCCCTGGCAGTCCAGTGGTTAAGACTCCACGCTTCCACTGAAGGGGGCATGGGTTCGATCCCTGGTTGGAGAACTAATATCCAGCATGCCACGTGGTATGGCATGAAATGAAATGAAAAAAATAAAATAAATACAATGCCTGGGAATAGGGCAGGCACAAGAATAAGCCAGAGGTTCTAGCAGATAGGGTGACATTCCTGCTGTACAACAACAGGCAAGACTGCTGACAAACAATATCCTCACCGAACACTGATGACAGAAACAAATAGGGGATGGGAAGAGCTGTTCTATGAAGGCTGGTGCTCTCTGGTCAATGACTCAAGCTTCCTCACAGGTCTTGGGTGTTCAAACACCACCCCTCACTATGGGCCTTACTCCCTCTGTGCCATGATGAAAGATCAGGGATCTTTTGAAGACTTTTGTTCCTGTTGGTCTAAACACTCCATCTAACCATGATGTGCCTGCAGGAAAACAAGGTACCAATCTCCTCTGTTTGGGCCTTTAAAGACATTTCTCTCTCTCTCTGTGCCCTTCCTACACACACACACAGTTTAGCCTTCACAGCCTTTAGTCTACACCTAAGAGATTTCTTCATTTTGCCTCCTTCCTCCTATTTCTTTCACAGTAGACTCTGTGGGCCCTTTAGTAGAAGCTGACTCATCCAAAAAGTAGTGTCCCTTCCCTCAAAGACAGAAAAGAGCTTAACGTCAAACCCTTCCAGAGGAGAAAAAATGAGGCGCTGACACTTTCATTTTAAAGGATGCTGAACACTCATGCCCTGCAGTAAATGTTTTCAGGGTACTCTTGTTACCGGGCAGCGCAGAGCCTGTTGCAGCAGCCACAGGAGAAATGACATGTGGATGAAATAGGTGACAGTGAAACTAGAAAGAAGTGGATGTATTCAGGAGGCATTTTAGGAAATACAACAAAAAGGACTTGCTGCTGAATTAGACACAGTAGGTAAAAGAGCAGTGAGGTGAATTATGAGCCACTCCCTGTCACAGAAATTGAAGAAAATAAGACTTCTGAGAAAAATCTAATGTTTCATGCTAGACATGTTAAGGTTTTGACACACCAAGTGGAGATGTCAAGGAAGCAGTTGAATATCTGCGTACAGAGCTCAGAAGAGAGGCCCAAACTGGTGATACAGATTTTGGGGTTGAAAATATAAAGATGTTTAAAGGTACAGGATCAGATGAGTCTCCTAAGAAGAGGGTAGAATAGGGGATAGGAACCCAGGCCTGAGGCCTGAGGAGCACCATGGATGGAGGTTAGGTAGAGAAGAAAGAGCAAGGAATGGAAGCTGTGAAGAGGGAAGGACATTGCAGGAAGATGGCTACAATGTTCCCATTATCCTGTTATCCTAAATTTTCCCATGGTTTTGACTCCATTCCTTAAGTTTGTAAGATTTTATTTCTTCATTTTTCTCCAGCGCCATTGCAAAAGACGAAGTTTTCCTCTTGTTTTATGGGGAAGAAAATCTTTGGTTTATCTCATTTTTATATTTCTGTTTACTTTTCTGTTAAAATAAGATGAAATTCTGATATGTGTTGCAACATGGTTGAATCTTGAAATCATTTTCCTGAGATAACCCAGACATAAAAGGATAAATATTGTATAACTCCATTTATATGAGATACCTAGAGCAGGAAAATTCATAGAGACAGAAAGTAGAAGTTTCCAGGGGCTGGGCAGAGAGAGGAATGGGGAGTTGTTGTTTAATGGATATAGAGCTTCTGCTTGGATGATGAAAAAGTTCTGGAAATAGGGCTTCTCTGGTGGCGCAGTGGTTGAGAGTCCGCTTGCCGATGCAGGGAACACAGGTTCGTGCCCTGGTCCGGGAGGATCCCACATGCCGCGGAGCAGCTGGGCCCGTGAGCCATGGCCGCTGAGCCTGTGCGTCTGGAGCCTGTGCTCCGCAACGGGAGAGGCCACAACAGTGAGTGGCCCGCGTACCGCAAAAAAAAAAAAAAAAAAAAAGTTCTGGAAATAGATAGAGGTAATGATTGCACAACATTGTGAATGTACCTAATGCCACAAAACTGTACACTTAAAAATGGTTAAAATAGTAAATTTTGTTATATATATATATACACTATAAATATATATAAGTATTGTATATTATATATATGCAATATAAATAAAAAATTTTAAATAAACGAATCAAATTATTTTTACAAGAACTTATCTGAACAAGGGGGTAGAAATTCTAACTTCTAGAGAAAACACTTTTTCAAAGCTAAATTAATTCATTGGATGTATAACTTTTTTAATCATAAATATTATTTCTCACTTATTTTTAGATGACACATAAGATAAGGAAGCATGAATTACGTTCTGCATTCTACCCTCTGCATAAAGGGACCTCAATAAGAGAAAAATCTCTACAAGGAGAATTCAAGCAGCATTTTTACAAGATTAGCTTTTCCATAATCAAAACCACAGCACCCACTGAACTTACTCTAATTGAGAGAGGTCAGTCTTCTTATCACACATGTTAATTCCATTCTCCTAAAAGCGAAAATGTTTAGAAACCATTGTTTCAGAGGATCTTTATCTACAAAACTAGAAGAGGATAAAAAACCTAACAAGGGTAAGATAAATAGCCAGTATTTACTTGTATCAACAGTAAGCATCAAACACTGCATGTAAACTGAGGCAAAACCATCACATGGGTTAACCAATAGTGCGCCACTTGGGGAGTCTATTTCTCTAAGATAACAAATTCTTCTAGCATACCAAGTAACGTTTAGAAAATTGCCCGCTTAACAAAATGCCTATTGTCATTTACGGCTTTTTCGCATACTACATCACATGCATTTGAGCACTTATCTGATTGCATTAGAGATCTCTTTTATACCTCTGTTTACCTTGATAGATCCTGAGTGCTCGAGTGTATCTATTGTTCCACCCTAGACTAGGCCAGCACCTTCAGAGAGCTCACAGTCAAGGTCCCTGATTCATTTCCATTTAGAACCATTTGGAGGAGGTGTCAAAATGCAGACTCCTGGGCCCCACCACCAGTACATGGAATTAGCACATTTGTAAGGATTTCTAACAGCTCTGATAGGGCCTTCAAACTATCAAGGAGATAATGAACCCAAAAGGCATAACTACCGAAGAGCTAGGGGCTGATATGTCTTTTACTTACACTATTGTTTGGAAATTAGTGCCATAAAAATTGGTTGAATAAAGGAGAAAGTGTCACCCTGGGTAAACCTCCATCTTATAACAGGAACAGCTTCTGACTGTTTTGTCTTAAGAGTATTGTAGCAGTGCCTATCTCGTGTATTTTTACTGAATCAAAGCAAATAATTTGGGGATTTTAAAACTAAGAGACCATGAGGTTATACCTTGTTTCAAAATATGTTGAGAAAAAGATATACCAAGGTATGTTAAAAACACAAAGGCCTGGACAATCACATGTGTTATTCCCATTATTTATTTAGACAAAACTAAAAAGTCTGACATTTAAAACCCCAAATTTTTATTGTTTTCACGATAAAAACATTCATCACTTTTTTTTCCATGAAAACGATTTTTTATTTGAGTTCTATTTTAAATAAAAGAAATATAAAGTTTTGATAGCTTTACAAATAATTTACTTTTTGATCAATACATGAAGATGTATACATTATAAGTAGAAATACAGTAAATATTACATTTTTAAACAATGTATCAAAATATAATTTGTAATTTCACATATTAATAAATTTCCAAATTCAATCTCAAAAATACATTTTAAAGTATAAGCTATGATTTTTATAAAAGAGAAAAAAACTTTTCTTTATGAAAAAGTAGAATATTTTACCTGTATATAGTCAATGCTATATGCATGGCACAAACAGTTCAAAATACAAAACGTTTACTTAAAACTATCTTTCAGAAATTTTTTTAAAAATTTTTCTTCCTATAGCTTGAAAATATCTATGGCTATACATAAGTCTCATAGAGATGTAATGTCTCCGATGAAATAAAGATGTCATACTCAACTTTTGTTCGCCCTCCTAGCAGATAATAACCGTGAATCATTTCTTAGAACTGGGTTTTCAGGTAATAGGTAGGGACAGGCTGTGCCAGGGTACACTTCTCAATCTTAGAAATATTTTATAACCATGATACATTACTCTGATATCTCTTTCAGTCTGTGTCAAGAAGATAATAAATGTGCATTTTACACAGAGCACTAATACGTGGGACTGTGAGTTGAATAGCATCTCCTATCTCTCTCTATTCACTCACAGCTTGAGTAAAACACTCAACTGTCTTTTTAACCTATTACTTCCTCCGGAGTAATGGTACGCTATTGGTATCCATATGTTTTAGATGTATCACAGAGTGAAATGGTAATTATATGGTCACTCTTTTACATCTCTGGCAGATAACTGTACTCTATTTAGAAAAATCATTACTTTGAAAAAAACACCATTTGCAGGTGAAATTCATTTTGCTACTATGCTAGGAACGCAATGATAACTGAAGGAACCAGGAAGGCGCTCTCTAGACTTGATGGAGGTCTAGCAACATGGACCCAAATAAAGTGCGCTTTACTTGGAAAATGTCTATTTGTTAAAGTTATGGGGGGAAATACTGCAAATTAAACATCATGTGGAAAAATTATCTCTATTTAGCTAATTATCTGTCACATTATACTACTGGCTATAGCAGCCCCAAGCAGAGGTTAACTGATTACAGCTTTTATAGTTGAATTCTTTCTTTAAATTATTTATTTATTTTTGGCTGTGTTGGGTCTTCGTTGCTGCGTGCGGGCTTTCTCTAGTTGCGGCGAGTGGGGGCTACTCTTTGTTGCGGTATGTGGGCTTCCCATTGCAGTGGCTTCTCTTGTGGAGCACGGGCTCTAGTCATGCAGGCTCAGTAGTTGTGGTGCACAGGCTTAGTTGCTCCACAGCATGTGGGATCTTCCTGGACCAGGGCTCGAACCCGTGTCCCCTGCATTGGCAGGTGGATTCTTAACCACTGCACCACCAGGGAAGCCCTATTAGTTGAATTCTTAAAGAGTTTCACATCATATAATTATATAATTGTATTTTTGAAACATCACAGAAACCCAAAATGTACCCATTTGTAGTCATCAGAATGTGTAGACCTGCTGGGAGCCAAGCTGTGCTCAAGACCCCATTGAACCCAACGTTCACTCATCCTTTGCATTCTTTGCACAAAGAAAACAGAGTGTGCTCTTAGTGGCCACTGAAAGATGCTGTTTTGCATGAAAGGAAATCAAGAATAAAATAATCAAAATCTTAAAAAGAATGAAACAATCATCCTCCACTTGGGGAAAAAAAAGTTCTTAGAGAACAAGAGAAAACAACAGAGGCCTTCTGAAAATGTTTAGTGTTGCCAATAAAATGGCACAGTTAAAAAAAAAGACTTCGTCTCATTGTAGCAGTAGAAGGGCAGCTCCCACTTGTAGACTGTGACATCCAAAAAGAAACCCTGTTCCTTTTGTGCACTGAGAGTTTTACCAAAAGGCACAAAGTTCACAAAGAGATATATTTTCGGGTAAGAGAACAAAATGAAGAAACTTACTTTGTTATCAGTTTATCAGTAGAGGTAACAGAGAAAGACATTTCAAGAAAAAAAAACTGTTAGTAGTAAAACACCTGTGCCCAGCTGACACCCTTTATGCTCATTTGATGCTAACAAGCAAGTTACAGTTGCAGCTGTACATGGCCGTCAGTACCTTACACATCAAAACTCTAGAAAGATCATGGTAACCACTTTGTGAATATGAGATTTCACAAATCACAGGGAATTTGCACCAAGTGTCAGTGTTCATCCATATCCAGAAGGAAAGGAGGATCAGACAGCCATCAATAATAAACAATGACTCATCATTTCAAATCTAACATCTAGTGCCAAAAATTTTATTTTTTGCTTCAACCGAAATATTTCTGTGGGCTTCTTAAGTCATCCAATAACTTTCCTATCCTATGAGAAGTGATATTAAGAATTAGTATGGGGGCTTCCCTGGTGGCGCAGTGGTTGAGAGTCCGCCTGCCGATGCAGGGAACACGGGTTCGTGCCCCGGTCCGGGAGGATCCCACATGCCGCGGAGCGGCTGGGCCCGTGAGCCATGGCCGCTGAGCCTGCGCATCCGGAGCCTGTGCTCCGCAACGGGAGAGGCCACGACAGTGAGAGGACCGCGTACCGCAAAAAAAAAAAAAAAAAAGAATTAGTATGTATTTGGGGACCTCTGAAAGAAATTCACTAAACAAGTAGCAACAAATTACTACAGCCTGGGCTGAATGCTATTTCCAAATGATGGGCAAGGGCAATAAGACAATCCACATTCCATAAACTGCTTTTGTTACATGTTAATGACTGTAACAGTTTCTGTGCAGGTTTCAGATTAATGAGACAAAGAATACCAAGATTCATAGAATTAAATTTATGTGAAAAAGAGAGCGGAACGCAGCAAAAGTGAAGTTGCACCAGAAAACAAGAGTTATCTAAGCATCAACCCGGCATGAAAAGGGAATTACTTCTGATTTCCTAGAATACACCCCTCGCAGGTTATTATTTCTGATTACCACGGCAGCATGCAGCATTTTCCATCTAACATTTTAGAAGAACACTTGGTCACACCATGTTCTGCCTTATTAAATGATCTATGTTGAAACCATTCATTTCCATTTCTCTTACATCTGTAAAATGTCAAGTTAAGAGTGATAAAACAGTCATTTACCCTCAATTTTCTCAATAATGTAAGGTTTCAGAGAGAGTGCATTAGAACTCTAAAATAATAAGCTAATATATTTTCTCAATTTTCCCTTCCTCCTGCATTTTCACTAGGGGGAAATCTACTGCTTATAGTATCTCCTTTTAAGTTCAGGAGGCTTAAAAGTGTTGCTCTTCCAAAAAAAAAAAAAAAAGTGTTGCTCTTTAACCCTCAAAAATGTTCCCAAACATAGTTATTTTCTGAGTAAACATCTTTCAAAAGAAAAGTTCTACAAAGACTATAAAAACTTTCCCTGGAATGCTTCTAAAGGGTAACATAACAGTAGGTATGGATGGAAAAGAAATAGTGTTGTAAGAACTGCTAAAAAAAGAAAAATCAAATATAAGTGGTTTCTACTGTATCTGCCTCTTTTTCACCTTCTTCTACATGTGCAAATATATACACAGCACAATAGATTTCAACAAGTTTAAGAAGCAAGGAAGCAATTACAAAGAAGCAAAAAATAAAAGTCAATCAATCCTTGTTTTACAAAGAGAGTAAGTAAGCCATAGACATCAACAGGCTATAGGAATCTTCCTCTCCTTATTCAGTGGATTTAAAAAAAAAATGTTTCTAGACCTCTAGTAGGCATAATGCGTATTTCATGTCCTGAACATATCCCGTTCAAGCTAGTATAACAAAATGAAGATGCTATGAGGCAAATTATACTCCAATCCTCATTTTCACTGCATTAAGATTTTGCAAAAGAACTACAAAGAGATTGCAATCAACTACTTATACGTGGAAAACAAAACATGGCTGTCAATGGGGACCAAAATAACCTATCTAGAAATACTCTCTTAAACTAACTTTAAAAAGCTTTTAAATGAGTATTAAATTTGATCACGTTTTATGAAATTTATCTTAAGCATACTACATATGCAACTGCATTAAAAAGTGTCCAGAAATCAAAATTATATTTCAAAAGAATGTATTCATACACATAAAACAAGCCAGAGTCCATAACAGTGTCTAAAAGCAGATTTTAACTTTTTTTTTTTTCATTCCTCCAGAGACGGTCATTCACATCCTAATCATCCTCATTTGGCATCACCAATGACTCCCCAAACATCAAAGACAAACTCATCTGGGAACGCAAAGTCTCCAAGGGTTTCATCAAGTGCCACAGCAAATTCATCCGGATTACCTTTGTCCTTTCCAGCTTCAAACATTGTAGTAGCTATCAAAAATAATTTTTAAAGATTAATTAGCATCAGAAGACTGAGAAAAATGACACCAAGGCAAAATACTTTCTAAAAGTAACATGCATAAGTCTATTCCCATAGATATTCTAGAAGGAGATGCACGTCTATGTGCACCAAAATCCATGGGCAATAAGGTTCATAGGCAGTATTATTCACAACAGCCCCAACCCAGGAAGACCCCAGGTATCTATCAGTAGGAAACTAAATAAACATAGTATAATCATACAATGAACTTATACACAGCAATGAAAGTGAAAAAACCACAGCTAATATACCAGAACATTCTCAAATCTCCCAAACGTGACATTAAGCAAAAGAAGCCAGACACAAAGGAATCATACTATATTATTCCATTTACATAAAGACAAAAAAACTGGCAAAACAAATTTATGGCTAAGTTGGGAAAGTGGTTACTTTTGGAGAGGAGGGAACAGGCAATAGTTGGGAGAAAGCATAAAGAGGGCTTTTGAGTACTGGCAGAGTTTTATTTCTTGACATGAGTGGCGGTTAAATAAGTGTTCACATTGTGAGAATTTTGTGTTGTATACTTATAACTTGTTCATTTTTCTGTATGCATGTGTATTTAGCATTAAAGAGTTTAAATAATAAAAGTCATTCATTCATTCAAAAAACTTTTTAATAAAAGGAACATGCATAGATACATACTTCTAGTACAAATTAAAATAAGTTACTCTCTATCATTACACATCAAGGTAGCAAAGATGTTTTAAACAATCTGTCTTTGGCACCCTGGTTTGCATCTTCTACCCCTGTCTTCTCCTCCATCTTGGAGCTCATCAGGTGGGAGCCTCTGGTGTCCCTATGGGGGAGCAAGGGCTCCTGTGGCTAAGCCTGACGGGAGACCCAGAGTACATCTGCTCCCCACCCCCCATAGTCACTAGCTTTCTCCGTCCCCTCTTCCACTCCCCACCCCCAACTATAAAAAAGACAAAGGATAACAGTTTGCAACGGGGTAATCAAGCTAGGGAGAAGGGGAGGAAATCTGTCTCCTCGTGGAATCAAGGAAACTTTTTTTGAGCCCCTTTCCAGTTTGGGATAGAAAGCAAAGATGGTGCCCTTGTTCTGTTTTTCTAATAAGTTGCCTGGATCCCATATTTTATGTCTGGGGAACCAGCATCTTCAGGAGTACACATTCCCCTGGGACTTGTCCCTCCTGGCTGGGAGCCCATAAGGCTCAGCTGGTTTTTTTCTCAGCCCCCTATAAGCACTAGCTACCAGGAAGAGACAGTGTGGATGTGATTTGGGACTTGGGTGAAAAAAACCCAGGTAAAACGGAAACACCAAAGCCCAGACTCTTTTTTCCCTCCCAAGTTAAGGTTAAACAAATCAAAGGTTGTATGACTTCTCTGAATGAGCCAAGAGGTCTGGTCTTTCCAGCTAAAATCCACTAGGGCTCTGGAGAGCATTTAAGAACTGTTCCTCACCTCGAACAGCTTAGTACTAACACAGGTAGGCTAAGGGGAAGGCAGGAGATGTGGCCAATAGAAGGGCACCACAATCAGAGCAGAAGTGGGATGTGGATGGGGTGACCTGGGGCAGGAGTCAAAGCCCTAGTAAAGGTGAGGAGGGCTTCCACATAGCTGGACAGGTTGGTGTAGGGTGGAGAGTCCAGGTGTGGTAAGGAGGGCATGGGGTGGGGGAGAAGAGGACAGCAGGCACACTGATGAGAGATTGGTTACATACAAGGGCATGCATCACATACATGTATATCCACTGAATAATGGGAACCACGTTTTGTCAGTCAGAGAAAGATAAATTGGAAAAGGGAGAAAACTAGAATGATTGCTGCTAAATTAGAATTGTAGAGATCAGTGAAATATTTTTTTTTTCAAAAGAGAGATTAAAAACTATAGAGGTAAAGACATGAACACAGGGCTTCCGTGGTGGCACAGTGGTTAAGAATCCACCTGCCAATGCAGGGGACACAGATTCAAGCCCTGGTCCAGGAAGATCCCACATGCCGCGGAGTGGCTAGGCCCGTGAGCCATGGCCGCTGAGCCTGCGCGTCCAGAGCCTGTGCTCCACAACGGGAGAGGCCACAACAGTGAGAGGCCCACGTACTACAAAAAAAAAAAAAAAAAAAAAAAAATCCTTTCTCTCCTTCAAGGCTCCTTCCTCCATGAAATCCTGTGTCCCCAACTGGAAGTGACATCTGCATTCCCTAAAGCCTTCTACCAGTGCTCTTCATACTTGAGTATGCAAACATATTGGCTGAGATCTCGGCAAAGTGCAGATTCTGGTCCAGTAGCTCTGCAGCAAAGCCTGAGATTCTGCATTTCCAACAACCCCCAGGTAATGCCAGTCCCCAGACCACACTCTGAGGCATAAGGCCTTACGGTGCACATTTAACATTGTTCTGTGTTGTCATTATTTTCATCTACATATTGCCTCTATCAGAGAATAAACTCCCAACAGATCTTGAATAGCTTACTCAGTCTTTTATGCCCAGGGAAAACTAGTTCAGTGTCTTATGTACAGTAAATGCTGGTAGCTGGGTAGGTCCGGAAAGAGTCCTTGTAATTACACTTAAATAATTTTTGTACCCGCACAGTTAGCATGCACTCAAGAAAGTGAAGCCCAGAACTCTGATCCTGTAGCCAGGATGTGAAAGAAGAGCAGCCAAAACTTTTGCAAAAGTAGGACTCAAGTTCAGAAGTTTGCTTAGACTCCAATTCTAAATAGTTCTCATAGGGCCTACAGACAGCATTTATTGAGACAGTTACCTAAAGATCATACTGACATGAGGGTGATATTTCTTCTTTGAGGAAGAAATAAGATGCACACAAATAAAAGATATGAGAAAACCTACAGACCATTCAGAAGCAGAAATTAACAGTGCAGATGACTGATGCTCTTAAATGCTGGAGGAAACGATGACCAGGATCAGATGTTCACTAATGGACACTGAATCAAACAACCTCCCTCTCTCTCTCTCTCTCTCTCTCTCTCTCTCTCTCTCTCTCTCTCTCACACACACACACACACACACACACACACACACATTGGCTGAAAGAAACAACTTGGTGCATGTTTTTTGGCACCTCAGGAAGTCAGCAGTACTGGCTAGCGCCCTGAGCCCAGGAACATCATATCCTGGACCTGGCCGACTCTGACTCGCAATCTCTGGTTTGGGTTCCTTAGTCACAAATTGAGAAAAATGATGGTTTAAGATGCCCAGACAATAACCTTACAGTCCAAACTATATAATCTCACTCATGCTGGCACAGCAGAGAAGAAAACCTCCAATACACTAAACACAGCCCCAGAACTGCTCAGACCTCCTATATGTTTCTACCTCTACTACACCACTACCATTATTACTGGCAATAATTGTTAGTAATCATTGCTAAGAATGATAATAGCTATACCTATTATTTATGATGTGATAGAAACTTTATATATATTTAATTTAATGCCTTGCCAACCCAGTAAGGTTGTTTTTTATCATACCCTTTTACAAAGATACAGAAATTATGATTCAAAGTTAAATAATTTGCCCAAGGGCTAAAGCTTCAAAAATGATATTAGGACTCCATACTCCCTGTGAATTCACTATTTTTGTGCCTCTTAACAGACATTCGGTCAATAAACATTTACCAAGGATTTACTCTGGGAGAGGCACTGTGGTAGGAGCTGAGATTAAAAACTGAGTAAGTTATCTCCCTTCAAGGAAACACGGGTCTTGTAGAAGCAACAAAAGTACCAATTAGGCAGCTTCATAGTTATGCTGGAAATACTGTATGTAATACAGTGCTCCAGAGATCTTTCCAAAATCCATAATTTGCTTATGTATTTTAAAAGAAATTAAGAATGGAGCATGCTCTGAACATGTTATGAATTGCTAACTCATAAAGTATAAACATAGATTTTAAATATTTTTTACAGGAGAAATAAATGGTATTATTGTATCCGTTTTGGTGAAAGATTGAACCTCTGATTTAAGACAAAAGCAAAAGAGGGCTTCCCTGGTGGTTCAGTGGTTAAGAATCCACCTGCCAATGCAGGGGACACGGGTTCAAGCCCTGGTCCAGGAAGATCCCACATGCCACACAGCAACTAAGCCCGTATGCCACAACTACTAAGCCTGCGCTCTAGAGCCCACGAGCCACAACTACTGAGCCCACGAGCCACAGCTACTGAAACCTGTGCGCTCAGAGCCCGTGCTCCGCAACAAGAGAAGCCACGGCAATGAGAAGCCTGCAGACCGCAAGGAAGAGTAGCCCCTGCTCATCGCAACTAGAGAAAGCCTGTGCGCAGCAACAAAGACCCAACGCAGCCAAAAATAAGTAAATAAATAAATTTATGAAAAAAAAGAGAAAAGCAAAAGAAACTTTAGCAAAATGAAATACTTTTTAAAAAGTTTTATTACATTAACATAGTGACAGCTACTAAAATGCTTTTAATATGTTAACTATAATAGATCTGCAGTATGCCGCAATAATATTCAGCACCTGAATACAACCTGGCAAAAAATATTCCACTAAAATGTAGAATTGTTACACCACATATAGCAGCTAAGTGCTGACATCTAG
The DNA here is from genome assembly GCF_003676395.1 of Aethalodelphis obliquidens. Taxonomy (NCBI): domain Eukaryota; kingdom Metazoa; phylum Chordata; class Mammalia; order Artiodactyla; family Delphinidae; genus Aethalodelphis; species Aethalodelphis obliquidens. The sequence continues at coordinate 15,023,918 of NW_020837957.1, read as the reverse complement.
TGGCCATACTGAGAATATCTTTATATTATTACCACTACTAAACAACTTTCACATCATTATTAATGACAAACTTATATTGGTGATACAGGTCAATCTGTATTTTCCACTAAGTTTTTAAATACTTAAACATAACTTTTAGCTATAAGGTACTACTGAAGGTGAAAAATCTTGGTATCAAAGACCCAGAATTAAATCTCAGTCCTTGTTAGCTGACTGGGCAAGTTACCAAACATCTCTGAATCTGCTTGTTCTCAAATCTATAAAATGGCACATAGCAGGGTTTAGATAAAGGTTAGTGACCACCATTGTTAATTTAACCATTAAATCTGTAACTGTACCTCTTTCTACGTAAAGTCTTTAACACCTACTTTCCCTAAGGCTTTTCATAAATGTCGACCCATTTCAAGCAACTCACACATTAGTCAAACATCAAAAAATACAGGCAATACAGAATGTTTAAGAAAAATCTATTTCCAAAATTTCATTGGCTTTATCTGAGAAGGATGACTTTCACTGTTTTGAATTCAGTGAAAAAAGAAATCATCCTAGGAAAAATGTAATAACCTCTAAATAACATTATCATATACATTTAAAAGACCTATAAAAGATTTTACAGGAAAACTCTACTGAGAAACTATCATTCAAATTTCCTTTCCACATATTTCTGGATCTTTTTTTTTAAGGATTTTCATTTCTACTTTTAAAATGATAAACTTCATTAGCAATAACATTAATTTTTTAACATCTTTATTGGAGTATAATTGCTTTACAATGTTGTGTTAGTTTCTGCTGTATAACAAAGTGAATCAGCTATATGTATATATATCCCCATATCCCCTCCCTCTTGCGTCTCTCTCCCTCCCACCCTCCCTATCCCACCCCTCTAGGTGGTCACAAAGCTCCGAGATGATCTCCCTGTGCTATGTGGCTGCTTCCCACTAGCTATCAATTTTACATTTGGTAGTGTATATGTCAATGCTACTATCTCTCTCTGTCCCAGCTTACCCTTCCCCCGCCCCATGCCCTCAGGTCCATTCTCTATGTCTGCGTCTTTATTACTGTCCTGCCCCTAGGTTCTTCAGAACCTTTTTCTTTTTTTTTTTTTTTTTTTTTTTTTTTTTTGCGGTACGCGGGCCTCTCACTGTTGTGGCCTCTCCCATTGCAGAGCACAGGCTCCGGACGCGCAGGCTCAGCGGCCATGGCTCATGGGCGCAGCCGCTCCGCGGCATGTGAGATCCTCCCAGACCGGGGCACGAACCCTTGTCCCCTGCATCGGCAGGTGGACTCTCAACCACTGCGCCACCAGGGAAGCCCCCCTTTTTCTTTTTTTTTTAGATTTCATATATATGTGTTAGCATATAGTATTTTCTCTTTCTGGCTTAACTTCACTCTGTATGACAGACTCTAGGTCCATCCACCTCACTACAAATAACTCAATTTCATTTCTTTCTATGGCTGAGTAATATTCCATTGTATATATGTGCCACCTCTTCTTTATCCATTTATCTGTTGATGAACACTTAGGTTGCCTCCATGTACGACCTATTCTAAATAGTGCTGCAGTGAACACTGTGGTACATGACTCTTTTTGAATTATGGTTTTCTCAGGGTATATGCCCAGTAGTGGGATTGCTGGGTCATATAGTAGTTATATTTTTAGTTTTTTAAGGAATCGCCATACCGTTCTCCATAGTGACTGTATCAATTTACATTCCCACCAACAGTGCAAGAGGGTTCCCTTTTCTCCACACCCTCTCCAGCAGTTATTGTTTGTAGATTTTTTCATGATGGCCGTTCTGACTGGTGTGAGGTGATACCTCAATTGTAGTTTTGATTTGCATTTCTCTAATGATTAGTGATGTTGATCATCCTTTCATGTGTTTGTTGGCAATCTGTATATCTTCTTTGGAGAAATGTCTATTTACGTCTTCTGCCCATTTTCGGATTGGTTTATTTGTTTTTTTGATATTGAGCCGCATGAAATGCTTGTATATTTTGGAGATTAATCCTTTGTCAGTTGCTTCATTTGCAAGTATTTACTCCCATTCTGAGGGTTGTTTTTTCATCTTGCTTATGGTTTCCTTTGCTGTGCAAAAGCCTTTAAGTTTCATTAGGTCCCATTTGTTTATTTCTGTTTTTATTTCCATTTCTCTAGGAGGTGGGTCAAAAAGGATCTTGCTGTGACTTATGTCATAGAGCATTCTGCTTACGTTTTCCTAAGAGTTTTATAGTGTCTGGCCTTACATTTAGGTCTTTAATCCATTTTCTGTTTATTTTTGTGTATGGTGTTAGGGAGGGTTCTAATCTCACTTTTTTTTTTTTTTTTTTTTTTTTTTTTTTGCGGTACGCAGGCCTCTCACTGTTGCGGCCTCTCCCGTTGCGGAGCACAGGCTCCAGACACGCAGGCTCCGGACGCACAGGCTCAGCGGCCATGGCTCACGGGCCCAGCCGCTCCACGGCATGTGGGATCTTCCCAGACCGGGGCACGAACCCGTATCCCCTGCATTGGCAGGTGGACTTCCAACCACTGCACCACCAGGGAAGCCCTAATCTCATTCTTTTACATGTACCTGTCCAGTTTTCCCAGCACCACTTAAGAGGCTGTCTTTTCTCCGTTGTATATTCTTGCCTCCTTTATCAAAAATAAGGTGACCATATGTGGGTGGGTTTCTCTCTGGGCTTTCTATCCTATTCCATTGATCTATATTTCTGTTTCTGTGCAAGTACCATACTGTCTTGATTACTGTAGCTTTGTAGTATAGTCTGAAGTCCAGAAGCCTGATTCCTCCAGCTCCGTTTTTCTTTCTCAAGATTGCTTTGGCTATTTGGGGTCTTTTGTGTTTCCATACAAATTGTGAAATTTTTTGTTCTAGTTCTGTGAAAAATGCCACTGGTCATTTGATAGGGATTGCATTGAGTCTCTAGACTGCTTTGAGTAGTAGAGTCATTTCCACAATGTTGATTCTTCCAATCCAAGAACACGGTATATCACTCCATCTGTTTGTATCATCTTTAATTTCTTTCATCAGTGTCTTATAGTTTTCTGCATACTGTTCTTTTGTCTCCTTAGGTAGGTTTATTGCTAGGTATTTTGCTCTCTTTGTTGCAATGGCAAATGGGAGTGTTTTCTTAATTTCTCTTTCAGATTTTTCATCATTAGTGTATAGGAATGCATAAGATTTCTGTGCATTAATTGTGTACCCTGCTACTTTACCAAATTCATTGATTAGCTCTAGTAGTTTTCTGGTAGCATCTTTAGGATTCTCTATGTATAGTATCATGTCATCTTCAAACACTGACAGCTTTAATTCTTTTGCGATTTGAATTCCTTTTATTTCTTTTTCTTTTCTTATTGCTGTGGCTAAAACTTCCAAAACTATGTTGAATAATAGTGGTGAGAGTGGGCAAACTTGTCTTGTTCTTGATTTTAGAGGAAATGGTTTCAGGTTTTCACCACTGAGAACAATGTTGGCTGTGGGTTTCTCACATATGGTCTTTATTATGTTGAGGTAAGTTCCCTCTATGCCTACTTTCTGGAGGGTTTTTATCATAAATTGCTGTTGAATTTAGTTGAAAGCTTTTTCTGCATCTATTGAGATGATAATAGGGTTTTTATCCTTCAGTTTTTTAATATGGTATATCACATTGAATGATTTGGGTATATTGAAGAATCCTTGCATTCCTGGGATACACCCCACTTGATCATGGTGTTTTGATCCTTTTAATGTGCTGTTGGATTCTGTTTGCTAGTATTTTGTTGAGGATTTTTGCATCTATGTTCATCAGTGATATTGGCCTGTAATTTTCTTTCTTTGTGACATATTTGTCTGGTTTTGGTATCAGGGTGATGGTGGCCTCATAGAATGAGTTTGGGAGTGTTCCTCCCTCTGCTATATTTTGGAAGAGTTTGAGAAAGATAGGTGTTAGCTCTTCTCTAAATATTTGAAAGAATTCGCCTGTGAAGCCATCTGGTCCTGGCCTTTTGTATGTTGGAAGATTTTTAATCACAGTTTCAATTTCAGTGCTTGTGATTGGTCTGTTTATGTTTTCTATTTCTTCCTGGTTCAGTCTCAGAAGGTTGTGCTTTTCTAAAAATTTGTCCATTTCTTCCAGGTTGCCCATTTTATTGGCATATAGCTGCTTGTAGTAATCCCTCATGATTCTTTGTATTTCAGCAGTGTCAGTTGTTACTTCTCCTTTTTTATTTCTAATTCTGTCGATCTGAGTCTTCTCCCTTTTTTTCTTGATGAGTCTGGCTAATGGTGTATCAATTTTGTTTATCTTCTCAAAGAACCAGCTTTTAGCTTTACTGATCTTTGATATTGTTTCCTTCATTTCTTTTTCATTTACTTCTGATCTGATCTTTATGATTTCTTTCCTTCTGCTAACTGGGGTATTTTTGTTCTTCTTTCTCTAATTGCTTTAGGTGTAAGGTTAGGTTGTTTATTTGAGATCTTTCTTTAGGTAGGATTGTATTGCTATAAACTTCCCTTTTAGAACTGCTTTTGTTACATCCCATAGGTTTTGGGTCATTGTGTTTTCATTGTAATTTTTTCAGGTATTTTTTTATTTCCTCTTTGATATCTTCAGTGACCTTTTGGTTATTTAGTAGCATATTGTTAGCCTCCATGTGCTTGTATTTTTTACAGTTTTTTCCTGTAATTGATATCCAGTCTCATAGCGTTGTGTTCAGAAAAGATACTTGATATGATTTCAATTTTCTTAAATTTATCAAGGCTTGATTTGTGACCTAAAATATGATCTATCCTGGAGAATGTTCCATGAGTCCTTGAGAAGAAAGTGTATTCTGTTGTTTTTGGATGGAATGTCCTACAAATATTAATTAAGTCCATCTTCTTTAATGTGTCATTTAAAGCTTGTGTTTCCTTATTTATTTTCCTTTTGGATAATCTGTCCATTGGTGAAAGTGGGGTGTTAAAGTACCCTACTATGATTGTGTTACTGTCAATTTCCCTTTTTATGGCTGTTAGCATTCGTCTTATGTATTCAGGTGCTGCTATGTTGGGTACATAAATATTTACAACTGTTATATCTTCTTCTTGGATTGATCCCTTGATCATTATGTAGTGTCCTTCTTTGTCTCTTGTAATAGTCTTTGTTTTAAAGTCTATTTTGTCTGATATGAGAATTGCTACCCCAGCTTTCTTTGCATTTCCATTTGTATGGAATATCTTTTTCCATCCCCTCACTTTCAGTCTGTATGTGTCCCTGGGTCTGAAGTGGATCTCTTACAGACAGCATATATACAGGTCTTGTTTTTGTATCCTTCAGCCAGTCTATGTCTTTTGGCTGGAGCATTTAATCAATTCACATTTAAGGTAATTATCAATATGTGTGTTCCTATTACCCTTTTGTTCATTGTTTTGGGTTTGTTTTTGTAGGTCATTTCCTTTTCTTGTGTTTCCTGCCTAGAGAAGTCTCTTTAGCATTTGTTGTACAGCCGGTTTCTTGGTGCTGAATTCTCTTATCTTTTGCTTGTCTGTAAAGGTTTTAATTTCTCCGTTGAATCTGAATGAGATCCTTGCTGGGTAGAGTAATCTTGGGTGTAGGTTTTTCCTTTTCATCACTTTAAATATGTCTTGCTACTTCCTTCTGGCTTGCAGAGTTTCTGCTGAAAGATCAACTGTTAACCTTATGGGAACTCCCTTGTATGTTATTTGCTGCTTTTCCCTTGCTGCTTTTAATATTTTTCTTTGTATTTAATTTTTGATAGTTTGATTAATATGTGTCTTGGCGTGTTTCTCCTTGGATTTATCCTGTATGGGACTCTCTGAACTTCCTGGACTTGATTGACTATTTCCTTTCCCATGTTAGGGAAGTTTTCAACTATAATCTCTACAAATATTTTCTCAGATCCTTTCTTTTCCTGTTCTTCTTCTGGGACCCCTATAATTCGAATGTTGGTGCATTTAATGTTTTCCCACAAGTCTCTGAGACTGTCCTCAATTCTTTTCATTCTTTTTTCTTTATTCTGCTCTGCAGTAGTTATTTCCACTATCTTATCTTCCAGGTCGCTTATCCATTCTTCTGACACAGTTATTCTGCTACTGATTCCTTCTAGTGAATTTTTAATTTCATTTATTGTGTTGTTCATCACTGTTTGCTTGCTCTTTAGTTCTTCTAAGTCCTTGTTAAACGTTTCTTGTATTTTCTCCATTCTATTTCCAAGATTTTGGATCATCTTTACTATCATTATTCTGAATTCTTTTTCAGGTAGACTGCCTATTTCCTCTTCATTTGTTTGGTTTGGCGGGTTTTTTACCTTGCTCCTTCATCTGCTGCATATTTCTCTCTCTTCTCATTTTGCTTAACTTACTGTGTTTGAGGTCTCCTTTTCACAGGCTGCACGTTCATAGTTCTCATTGTTTTTGGTGTCTGCCCCCAGTGGGTAAGGTTGGTTCAGTGGCTTGTGTAGGCTTCCTGACGGAGGCACTGGTGCCCGTATTCCGGTGGGTGGGGCTGGATCTTGTCTTTCTTTTGGGCAGGGTTGCATCCAGTTTTGGGTGTCTTGACTTAGTATGATTTTAGGTAGCCTCTCTGCCAATGGGTGGGGTTGTGTTGCTGTCTTGCTAGTTGTTTGGCATGGGGCATCCAGCACTGGAGCTTGCTGGCCGTTGGTGGAATTAGGTCTTAGTGTTGAGAAGGAGATCTCTGGGAGAGCTCTCGCTGACTGATATTACGTGAGGCTCAAAGGGTTCTGGTGGTCCAATGTCCTCAACTCGGCTCTCCCACCTCACAAGCTCAGGCCTGACACCAGGCCGGAGCACCAAGACCCTGTCAGCCACATGGCTCAGAAGAAAAGGGAGAAATAAAGAAAGAAAATAAAAATAAAATAAAATAATTAAAATTTAAAAATTAAAATAAAAAAATTTAAAAGTAATTAGAAAAAGAAGAGAGCAACCAAACCAATAAACAAATCCACCAATGATAACAAGTGCCAAAACCTATACTAAGATAAACATAAAAATCAGAAACAAGTCAGTTGCAGACAGCAAACCCCAAGTCTACAGCTGCTCCCAAAGTCCACCGCTTCAGTTCTGGGTTGATTCGTTGTCTATTCAGGTATTCCACAGATGCAGGGTACATCAAGTTGACTGTGGAGATTTAATCCACTGCTCCTGATGCTGCACAGAGAAATTTCCCTTTCTCTTCTTTGTTCGCACAGCTCCTGGGATTCAGCTTTGGTTTTGGCCCCACCTCTGCGTGCAGGTCGCCCTCAGGCTTCTGTTTCCACCCATACAGGAGGGGGTTAAAGAAGCGGCTGATTAGGGGTCTCTGGTTCACTCAGGCCAGGGGGACGGAGGGGTAGAGTAGTTATAATTGGAATGCAGCGCGAGCCTGTGGCAGCAGAGGCCACCATGATGTTGCAACAGCCTGAGGTACACTGTGTGTTCTCCCTGGATCACGGGACCCTGGCAGTGGCAGGCTGCACAGGCTCCCGGGAGGGGAGGTGTGGATAGTGACCTGTATTTGCACACAGGCTTCTTGGTGGCGGCAGCAGCAGCCTTAGCATTTCATGTCCGTCTCTGGGGTCTGCGCTGATAGCCGCGGCTCGCGCGCATCTCTGGAGCTTGTTTAGGCAGTTCTCTGCCTTCTATGGGCAGACAGGGAAGGAATCCCCTTCTCCTCGCACACCCTGAAACAATGGTCTCTTGCCTCTTAGGCAGGTCCAGACTTTTTCTCAGACTCCCTTCCTGCTAGCTATGGTGCACTAGCCCCCTTCAGGCTGTGTTCACACAGTCAACCCCAGTCCTCTCCCTGGGATCTGACCTCCAGAGCCTGAGCCTCAGCTCCCAGCCCCCACCTGCCCCAGTGTGTAAGCAGACAAGCCTCTCGGGCTGGTGAGTGCTGGTCAGCACTGATCCTCTGTGCAGGAATCGCTCCACTTTGCCCTCTGCACCCCTGTTGCTGTGCTCTCCTCTGTGGCTCCGAATCTTCCCCCCACCCACCGCCCCCCCGTCTCCACCAGTGAAGGGTCTTCCTAGTGTGTGGAAACCTTTCCTCCTTCACATCTCCCTACCAGAGTTACAGGTCCCATCCTTATTCTTTTGCCTCTGTTTTTTCTTTTGCCCTACCCAGGTACGTGGGGAGTTTCTTGCCTTTTGGGAAGTCTGAAGTCTTCTGCCAGCATTCAGTAAGTGCTCTTGAGGAGTTGTTCCACATGTAGATGTATTTTTGATGTATTTTGGGGGAGGAAGATGATCTCCAAGTGTTACTCCTCTGCCATCTTGAAGGTCCCCCCCCCCGACTTCTAGATCTCTTTATAAATTAGAAATCCTAAAATTCTGAAGTTACTGGGATGATCTCCAAACTCCTAAGTTGGTATCATCAGAAAATAGTGTAGTCCTGTATACAATTTACACAATGGCCTTAAATATTCATGAAGAAACTTACATGACACAACTTTCCTTTAAGTTAGGTCAATCCCATCTAGGGTCTTACAGGACTCAAAATCTTCCAGAAACCATTTTCCCCATTGGGTAACATTCCAAGGCAAGCCACGTTGGCTGGCATTGGGTTGGTTGTGAAATAGTTCACAACTTTACAACCAAATGAAGCACTATCCCCTTCAGGGTTACTTCTACATAAACCCATTTGAATTGTTTTCCATTTTCAAATGGTAAATACATCCCAATCCTTTTTTGAGGATAGTGTTTTGGGTTTTAGTCATTTTATTGCCATATTACTTTTTAAGTTTTCTAACAAAAACATATTAACTCGAATATAACGTGATATCAATGTAATTTGCATTAAGACAACATTTCTGAAAGCTAAGAAATGCTTGGAACACAAACAAGTAAATATATTCATTTGTCTGTTGAATCAGTGTCATATTTGTGAGTCATATTTCATGCTAATCAGATCTGAATAATGAGAGAAATTCCTAATTCAACAATGGTTCACATTCTCAAAATAATTACTTTCCTTAAACTTTACCTCCCTAGGTGACTAATCACGTTGCTAATCATGTATAATAATAATGATTTTTATGCCATTGGAGGAATTTGATTAATTAACTTTATAAAGGGATTACTAGTTAATTTACAAGGAATTTATGAGGAATGTTTAGTGCTCTGAATTTGTCAGAGTGAAAGAAAATTGATCTTTAAAGAACTTTATTGGGCTTCCCTGTTGTCACAGTGGTTAAGAATCTGCCTGTGACTGATTCACTTTGTTATAAAGCAGAAACTAACACACCATTGTAAAGCAATTATACCCCAATAAAGATGTTAAAAAAAAAAAAAAAAAAGAATCTTCCTGCCAATGCAGGGCACATGGGTTCGAGCCCTGGTCCAGGAAGATCCCACATGCCGTGAAGCAACGAAGTCCATGTGCCACAACTACTGAGCCTGCGCTCTAGAGCCCACGAGCCACAACTACTGAAGCCCGCGTGCCACAACTACTGAAGCCTGCACGCCTAGAGCCTGTGCCCAGCAACGACAGAAGCCATCGCAATGAGAAGCCTGTGCACCGCAATGAAGAGTAACACCCCACTCGCCACAACTAGAAAAAAGCTGCGCGCAGCAACAAAGACCCAACACAGCCAAAAATTTAATTAAATAAATCTATAAAAAAAGAACTCTCTTAATTCATTTATAATTACTTGTACCATTGCCCAGCACTCTTCCCTGTATATCTGTATATTTTAATAACAAAAGATTTATTATTAAATATGATTTATTTAATTATGCCCAATTTATACTTAAGTAGCTATAAGACCTATGCCCAAAATTAAGTTCTAAAATTAAGCACTGCTTTAAGTTCTCACCTTTGAAAAGTATGATTCTCCTAAAGCTCAAGATCCAGCAACTGATACCCTAGTTCCTGAATCTTATATTTATACAGTATACAATTTTAAAACTTCTCAATTGAATAGAGATATTTCATATTACTTTCCTAACAAATACTACCTGAGTTTAAGAGCACTACCATCTCTAAATCCCCTTTACTCTCATTTGCAAGTTCATTTGCATAACTGCCACAGGCCCACATCATTTATGCAAATCTCTTTATTTTTCCAAATACAAACAGGTTGGGAGAAACATTTAAAACACTTGCTTTCTATAGGATCATCTCAGCTTTAACTTCCTGTCGTGTGTAGCAAGGATCTATTATATGCAAATTTTATATTTCTCTTAAAGGAGCTAGAAAAGAGTATCACTTTTTTCAATTACAGACATCATCTGCACAGCCAACATAAACATTTTATTTTTAAAGTTCAGATAGGCTAGAAAAAAATAAGAATAAACTCTGTAAGGAAAAAGGAAAATGAGTAGAAGTAGAAAAGGAAGAATGAGTTTTAAATACTTCTAGCTAATGTAAAGTAAAATACTTTCCCTGGTAGCAAGTAAATAAAATAGTCCCAGTCTTTGACTTTAAAAAATTTATTAAGTACCTGATACAAATTCACCCATGCCCACACACAGATGCATGCAGGCACACACCCCACCACTAGCATGCTCATTCACTCTTTCCCCACCCAGCATCCACCTGCCCTTCTTAAGGGAACAGTTATCATCTTGCTTCTACACTGGAGGGACCAGGCCCTGCACAATCTCAGCCCTTGTATTTCAGAGTCACTCTCTGTTGCATAGGTAGAGCATCTGACCCAGACCTAACCACCTCCCTGGCCTCTGTGACTAGTTCACTTGAGACAATCAGAGACGATCCTGAACATTTTGTTTGAATGACTTGGAAAAGGCCCTCCCTCTCTCCCACCGTGCTTGCCACCAAGAAGATGTAGAGGGTGGAGCCATGGCTGTCATTTGGGTTCTATGAGGGAGGGCCTGAAGCTGCCAGGGGATACCATGGAGATCTGAAATGAAGCCAGAATTGAGAGAAGAGAAACCACATCCTGATGACAGCATGAGAACGCCACTTCTAACCATTTTTGAAGCCAAGATCTACCTCTGGAATTTTCAGCTATAAGAACCAGAACATTTCCCTGGCTGAACATTCCCTTAAGCCAGTTGGAATTAGATTTATTGAGTTTTGTTTTGTTTCATTTGTTATTTGCAATTGATAGAGTCTTAACTGAGAGATCAAGATACTGACATCCTAATGATGACATAAGAAATACACAGAGAGCTTCCCTGGTGGTGCAGTGGTTAAGAATCCACCTGCTAATGCAGGGGACATGGGTTCAAGCCCTGGTCCGGGAAGATCCCACATGCTGTGGAGCAACTAAGCCCGTGTGCCACAACTACTGAGTCTGTGCTCTAGAGGCCATGAGCCACAACTACTGAAGCCCGCACACCTAGAGCCCATGCTCCACAACAAGAGAAGCCACCACAATGAGACACCTGCACACTGCAACAAAGAGCAGCCCTGCTCACTGCAACTAGAGAAGCCCGTATGCAGCAACGAAGACCCATCACAGCCAAAAATAAAATAAATAATTTTTTTAAAAAATAAAATAAACAAATACACAGAAATTCAACTGCTCAAATGCCCTTGTTCGTCACATGCCAAGTGTGTCTGCTTTCTTCATATTTGATTCATTGTTCACAAGGTTTCAGTATTCTTATTAAATGGGGCACAACTTTAATACTGTAATAAATACACAGTCCATTAAATCTGATGTATTAAATACTTTTCATATGTATCATTTACTAAATTTTTTATATATATTTTAATATATGTATATATTATGAAATCATCACCACAGTAAGTCTAGTTAACATTTATCATCATATATATTTTTTAAATCCATAAAACTGCTTATGTAGGAAATATTATTTATAGGTTAAAAACTGAAGTTTAAAACAGCCTATACAACTCAATACCAAAAAAACAAACAACCCAATCAAAAAATGGGCAGAAAACCTAAATAGGCATTTCTCCAAAGAAGACATACAGATGGTCAACAGGCACATGAAGAGATGCTCAACATCACTAATTATTAGAGAAATGTAAATCAAAATTACAATGAGTTATCACCTCACATCAGTCAGAATGGCCATCATCAAAAAGTCTACAAATAATAGGGGACTTCCTTGGCAGTCCAGCGGTTAAGACTCTGTGCTCCCAGTGCAAGGGGCATGGTTTCAATCCCTGGGCAGAAAACTAAGATTCCACATGCTGCAGAGCACAGCCAAAAAAAGTCTACAAATAATAAGTGCTGGAGAGGGTGTGGAGAAAAGGGAACCCTCCTACATTGTTGGTGGGAATGTAAATTGGTGCAGCCACTTGGAAAACAGTGTGGAGGTTCCTTAAAAAACTAAATATAGAGCTACCATATGATCCTGCAATCCCACTACGGGGCATATACTAGAAAATATGAAAACTCTAATTCAAAAAGATACATGCACACCAATGTTCATAGCAGCACTATTTACAATAGCCAAACATGGAAGCAATGTCAGTGTCCATTGGCAGATGAATGGACAAAGAAAATGTGATAGATATAGATATATTACTACTCAGCCATAAAAAAAGAATGAAATATTGCCATTTGCAACAACATGGGTGGAAAAATATGATATCACTTATATGTAGAATCTAAAAAATAATACAAATGAACTAATTTACAAAACAGAAACAGACTCACAGACATAGAAAACAAACTTACAGTTACCAAAGGGAAAAAGGAGGGGAGGGATAAATTAGGAGTTTGGGATTAATAGATACACACTACTATACATAAAATAGATAAACAACAAGGATTTACTATATAGCACAGGGAACTATATTCAATATCTTATAATAACCTATAATGGAAAAGAATCTGAAAATATATATATATATATATATATATATATATATATATATAAAAAACTAAATCACTTTGCTGTACACCTGAAACTAACACAATATTGTAAATCAACTATACTTCAATTTAAAAAAATAAAAAAAATAAACTTTTCCCTTAAAAAAAAAAAAAAAAAAACCCTGAAGTTTAGGAAAGTTGACTTGGCTTTGAGGCCTCACAACTAATAAGGGGTAAGGGCCAGGTGTTCTTTTCATTTTTATTTATCTTTATTTTCATTATGCTTTTCATCACTACACAGATACTGTTTATCTTGAAAAACATAAGTGACAATAAATGCAAGCAAGACACAAATAAGCATTAAGTTCCATCAAATTAAGACATAAGACTTTTTTAAATAGTATGATCTTACCTAAATCGATATCTCGAATTCCCATGTACAATTCAAGAAGATCATCAACCTTTCCAATCGACTTTGCTTTGGTTTCAGAGGGCTTTATCAAAGAAAAGAGAAATAAAATCATATTTTTATGTATAATCTCTTGAATGTCGAGCCATACATAGGGGGAAATCTGATGTGGAGCCAGTTCCTGGTTGTGTACTTCAGCTAATTTGAATGGAAATATATCTAGAATGTGCACTGCAACGCAATACAAATCAATATAGTAAATATTTTTGGTGTTTGTGTTAAGTATTATAGATTCAAAGAAGAAAAGCAAGAACAGTCTCCAAGCGGCTAGCTGTCTAGAAGGGAGACAGATGTGAAAATAAATAGCTATTTAACAATAATAAGGACAATTTCTAAAGGACGTCAGAGGCAAAGAGACATCACAGGGGAAGTAAATTTAAATCTCTAAGTGTCCAGGAAGACTTCAGAAAGGTGACTTAAGAAGTGTGTTTTCAAAATGAACTGGCGTCAGATAAGCAGAAGCAGGCACCGAAAGTAGAAGGCAATATATACACAAAGTCTATGTGAGGTTGCAGAGTCTGATAAAAGCGTACAGTGGGTTAAAGGACTGCAAGAAGTCCCATGAGACGGGAATCGTAGCGCCAGACATGACTAGATCTTAAGGAGTCCTGTATGCCTTGAATAGGGGTTTGGTCTTTATCATGCAGGCCACATGCATTAACAGCTCACCCCAAGAGTAAAACACTCTGAACACATACCCCTATTATTTATTTTTTATTAATTTTATTGAACAGAAGTCCCCCCTCATCTGTAGTCTTGCTTTCCTCAGTTTCAGTTTCCTCAGTCAATTGAGGTCCAAAAATATTATATGGAAAATTCCAGAAATAAACAGTTCACAAGTTTTACATTGTGTGCCATTCTGAGTAGTATGATAAAATCTCACACCACCTGCTCCATCCCAGAATCCCCAACCACAGACATCACCTGCTCCTGAGATCCAACCTTCACCATCATCATGGCTAGATGATCCAGGATCACCCAAGCAGATGATCCTCCTTCTGACTTAGAGTCAGAAGGTCAGTGGTAGCCTCACACTATGTCACAATGCCTATGTCATTTACCTCACTCCATCCCATCACACTGGCATTTTATCATCTCACATCATCACAAGAAGGGCAAGTACAGTAAAATAAGACATTTGGAGAGATCACGTTCACACAACTTTTATTACAGTGTATTTTATAATAGTTCTATTTTACTATTAGTTATTATCATCTTTTACTGTGCCCAATTTATAAGTTAAACTTTATCATAGGTATGTATGTATAGGAAAAAACATAGTACATATAAGGTTCAGTACTATCCACATCACACATTCACACATCCACTGGGGGTTTTGGAACGTGTCCACTGTGGATAAGAGGGGACTACTGTATGCAATTTTTATCAATTACACACGTGTTACCACATTAATGTATTGAGTATGTTATAAAAATAGAAATTTTATAAGATGATGAAATAATATTTTTAAATAATTGTTGTTTTATGTATTAATGGTACCAAAATATTTTTGTTCTTCCTACAAGTTTCTATGAAAAACATGATTGGATATATTTTATTATTCTTTTAAAATCTTGGTTTAATATTTGGTGAAGTCTGGTTCTGTTTAGTTTATTTCAATACTTGGTTTTAAATGGCTTCATAGCTGAAATAAAATTTGCCCAAAGATGTTAAACACTCAACTACGGGTACAAATGTTGAATTAAAGACTACACTGCAGGGCTTCCCTGGTGGCACAGTGGTTGAGAGTCCGCCTGCCGATGCAGGGCACACGGGTTCGTGCCCTGGTCCGAAAAAATCCCACAGGCCGCGGAGCGGCTGGGCCAGTGAGCCGTGGCCGCTGGGCCTGCACGTCCGGAGCCTGTGCTCCGCGACGGGAGGAGCCCCAGTGGTGGCAGGCCCGCGTACCGCAAAAAAAAAAAAAAAATGGCTACCAAGATCTTACTATTCTAAATAGCTCTTGATCTCATCACTCCCTCTTCCATTCACATTCTGATTGCCTGTGTTCAGTCCTGACTTTTTTTAACTGAGATATAATTGACATATAACATTATCTTAGTTTCAGGTGTACAACATAAAGATTTGATATGTGTATACACTGTATGGAAAATCATCACCACAATAAGTCTAGTTAACATCCATAACCACACATAGTTATTTTTTTTCCTTGTGATGAGAACTTTTAAGATCTAGTCTCTTAGCAACTTTCAAATATATAATACAGTATTATAAACTATAGTCACCATGCTGTGCCGTCTATCCTCAGGACTTGTTTATAAGTGAAAGTTTGTACCTTGACCCTCTTCACCCACCCACCCCCAACCCGCTGCCTTTGGCAACAACCAATCTGCTCCATTTCTGTATGAGGTGGGGTTTTTTTGGGGGGGGGGGAGGGGAGAGGAGCATATAACTGAGGTCATCCAATATTTGTCTTTCTCTGTCTGACTTATTTCACTTAGCTTAATACCCTCAAGGTCCATCCATGTTGTTACAAATGGCAGGATTTTCTTCTTTTTTATGGCTAAATAATACTCCCCTCGTCTTTTCTTATTTGCAGAAGTCTCCTAATTGGTCTCCCTGCCTGAAATCTTCAGGCTCGGGACTTCCCTGGTGGCACAGTGGTTAAGAATCCGCCTGCCAATGCAGGGGACATGGGTTCAAGCCCTGGTCCGGGAAGATCCCACATGTCGCAGAGCAACCAAGCCCATGCGCCACAACTACTGAGCCTGAGCCCTAGAGCCCACGCGCCACAACTACCGAAGCCCACGCACCACAACTACTGAAGCCCGTGCGCCTAGAGCCAGTGCTCCACAGCAAGAGAAGCCACCACAGTGAGAAGCCTGCGCACCGCCATGAAAAGTAGCCCCTGCTCGCCACAACTAGAGACAGCCCGCACACAGCAATGAAGACTCAATGCAGCCAAAAATAAAATAAAAATTAAAAAAAAAAAAGACAAATCTTCACGCTCTCAAATCCACCCTGCTCAATATCCCATCCCCCAGAACCAAGGGGTTTTTCTAAAACACAAAACTGATTTGCTGTTCCCCTTGCAATTTTTAAATAGCCCCCCCGCTCCATTATCCACAGGCCCTTCACGCCCTGACCCAGGCCTCTACCTCCAGCGTCATCACCCACCACCAGGTACTTGCAGCACACTCCAGTCCCGTGGACATTTCCATTTCATGCGTAGAACACTCTTCACCCCATCTTTGACCAACTCAACCATTTCTTCTGGAGGGAACTCTCCCTGATTTCCCTTTCCCAATCCCTGACTGTAGCTGATCAGCCAGCCCCTCCTTTATGACATTAACCTTGCCCTTCTGATTTGTAATAGCTTCTTTTCCTGCCTCTCTCCTTTTAAAGGAAAAACAACATCTTTATCCATCTTTGTATCACCAGCACCTGGACTGTACCTGTCTCAACAAACACATAGTGAATAAATTGTGAGGTTTGCAGGTGGAGTATAGTTCAGTTTTCAGAAATTGTGCTAGATAATGAGGGGCTGATTTGCTTCAAATCTGTAAATCCTTTGGTGTTTCAAATTAAATGGTAGGTCATTTGTATCAAATTTAATATTAGCACCAAACTAGTTTTTTTTCCCCTTTATTACGAGCTATTTTAATTGCCCTATTTAATGAAGCAGGCTATGCAAATAGGAAGGGAGTTTTAGATGTTTTTCTTGGAATGAATCTTTCCCACCTCCTCAGGCAGATCTGCAGTTATTCTTTTTCATTCCAGCACCTTCTATATAGCAGCTGCTCATAAATAAACAGATAGGTATTACCCATTTTAACTGTTAGAAGAGGGCGCTCCTCCTGAAGTGACATGGAGTTTTTCCTGCCGACCCCACTTCCTTTGCAAACAGTTTGAAGGTCTGTCCTTTTCTCCTCCACTTTAAAGAACACTTGGCATCCCCTAGCTCCTTCCCACTGTCCTTCCATCCTCTTACAGATTCCTTTCTTCCACTGAGGTTTGTTCATTTGTTCAACAATAAACATTTACTGGACTTCAGCAATATGTCTGGCAGTGTGCTGGGCATTGGAAAAATAAAGACTCAGAACAACCAGATGTCACTGCCCTGGGTTTTTTCACAAATCTTGTCATATCTCACTTTCAAAATGCTTTCAGCTCTCCCAGGCCTCTCTGTTGTCACTTGCCTCCAGATCAATCTTTTCATTCACCCAGGACCAAGGCACTCGACTCGGAGTCTTCCCCTGGATTCTCCAAAACAGACAACATCCTGGGTGACTCCAACATTCAAGAGGACAACCCTGGCCTCGTGGTTCCTTGAGGGTCTGCTCCAACCAACCACACCCATGACTGACCCTGACATCGTCCCCCAAAAGCTCTGGATCCTATGAAAACAGCCTCCTAACCATTCATCTGTCTCACTCTCTTGCTCTTCAAACAGCTGGGAGCCCTAGGACGGTAGGCGCACACAGACATGCCTTCCCCCCCGACCCAGCCCCCCCACCCCACGCCAAGGAGCTCCAGAGCCTCAGAGGTCTGCCTGACCTCCCCAAAGGAGGGCTTCATCACCGCTGTCTTCCTGCTGTGAGCGGACCTGCCACTTGTAACTTTGAATCCTTACCACTGCCACCCTCTTCTTCCACCCTCCTTCCCTCCATGTGTCTCTTCTCCTCGTGTTTTTCACTCAAATACTGACATTTACATAGACACAGTCAATCAGCAAAACCCTTCCTCCAGTCAAGCGTAAGTGAATCACTCACTAATTCATTAAATTCAAAGATCTGAGCTCTTCTGAAGTGTCAGGCACTGTTCTGGGTGCTGGGAATACAGCTGTGAACAGGACATGTGAGAACAAGACATGGGACTGAGAGGAGACAAGGATATAAGTCCCACTGGGTTCAGCGCCTTAAAAAAAATGAAGGGCAAGGAAGATTGGGCAGGGGGCAGGGTGGTGGGACCTGCTATTATACCAGCTGCTCAGAGGTTAAACAGGGTAGGATGTGGACAGAAACTCAAGGCGGCAAGGGAGTGAGCAGTGCCCGTAAATGGGCAGCGCATCCAGCTAGAGGTAACAGCTCATACAAAGGTCCTGAGGCAGGGATGTATCTGGAGTGCTTGCGGACAGAGAGGAGACTCGAGTAGCTGAAGCAGAGGGAGCCCGGAGGAGAGGGGTGGAGATGAGAGCAGAGAAGAGACGCAGAGTCAGATCGTGTTGGTCACTCTGAGGACTTTAGCTTTTACTCCGAGTGACGTGGGAAGCCACTGGAGGATTTTGAACAGATTGTTCCATCACATCTGAGTTTCGAAAGGATAACTCTGGCTGCTGAGTGAGTAGAGGGAAAGAGGGCCTTTATTTCCAGCTCTGACAAACACGAACGTCCATCCATTTCCAAGACATATAGGGATTAAATGAACATAACATACCACTTCTTCCACAGTGGCAGGACCTTTTGATCTCAGGCGAAGTGTCTCCCTTCCAGTACCAATCCTTCCTGTTGATGACTTTCCAGCTTTTGACCTGGGCTCCATGTCTATAAACATACAATGGATGGGGAAACGTACATATATTAAGAATTCCAACCAGTTGCTATAAAAGCTAATGAGTTTCCATCACAAATTTCTGTACAGTTATTGAAGAGATTTGATAAAAGCTATGCCTTCTGATAAAATTTCCCAAAACAAAATAAATTCACCTGTCATCCATTATTCTCATATGAGAGTCTCTGTGAGGTCTGCCTACAACAAGAAAAGGAAATACGTGAAATGTGCTGATCGGAAAGACTGGAAGTTATAAGGAATAAAAAATAAAACAGTCGGTTTTATTGTAAGAGTAAAGAGGTATATGTGGCAGGAAAGCAGAGGTAGGTGTGTAGCTGGACTTCATTAAGGTCATAAAGAAGGGAAGGAGTCATGTCTTGATAGAAGACAGAGATGGAGGCACTATTATTGGAGGACCTACCTTCTGCTGTATGCTTTCAATACAAAATCCCATTTAATTCTTGGGCCAACCTATGAGGCAAGTTAGAGCCGTCATTTTACAGAAAAGGAAACTGAACTCAGTAAGGATCAGAGCTGGTATTCAAATCCAGGCCTTGTGACCCCAAAGTCTCAACAACACTTCACCACCACACCTCTTGGAAGCACAAGGGATAAATTCAGAGGTAACGGACCTCAAGAGGCTGGGAACAGGTTCCGAGGAAGGAGTTCCCCTCACAAGGCAGACGACAACAGAGAGCAAGAATCCACGAGAAGCCGCTCCTTCCCTTCGCTGGTTTTCTACGTGTGTGTTTTGGTTTGGTTTTGGTTTTCCAGCATACCAAGAGTCACCCCCACTCCCAGACAGTAACACAAATGAGTGGAAGGGTAGGGTGGGAACTGAGGATATCTCCCAGGACGTACCCTATCAAGGCCACTCCAGTAACTGCTCTGTGAGAAGGTAGGCCCTGCACAGCCAGATCTTCTACTGGTTTTCAAAGCAGATGAACACTCAGTTTTGTGCCAACCTCCTGATTTTTAACTTTTGGCAACTAAATCAAACTTTTAAAAACAACATCATGTGCTCCGCAACAAGAGAAGCCACCACGATGAGAAGACTGCGTGCCGCAACGAAGAGTAGTCCCTGCTCGCCGCAACTAGAGAAAGCCCGGGCACAGCGAGGATGACCAAACACAGCCAAAAATAAATTAATAATAAATTAAAGATACAAACAACGTAATGGCAAAAATAAAAAATTTGTGGATCAGATTCTAATCATAGGCCACCGATTTATAACTTCTGCAGGTATCCTGAGTCCTCTTGACTGAGGACTCTGGCAGCAGTTTGGGGCATGGATGGAGGTGGGTGTGAGGAGACGCAGCACCAAGGCTGGGAGATAACTGAGCTGCAATGCGGAGTCACAGGGCAGGCCGCAGTGTACGAGCAGGTGGTGAGGTCCATACAAAGCTCTCAAAACGTGGACGTCAAGTGGCCTGCACAAACACATCCTTCCTTAGAATCTAGGATAATTCCCACCTTCAGCAAGTCCTGTTTCACTACTGGGGATCTATTCCAAGGTGACTAAGGATTTCACATGTTAATTTTAACCTGCATTTGAGGACAGAGCCACCAAAACATAAAACACATAAGTTTTCCTCTGAGAGTGAAATTATTCAAAATAATCATGCAATAAATAGGGTAGTTCCCCTAAGCCAGAACCTCTCAATGGTGGCTGACAGTGCTCATGTTGACCACGGTGACCAGAGAGATGCTCAGGAGACCAGAGCTGTGTCAGCACGTCTGCAGCATTTGCCTTGCCAGTCACACTGTGTCCCGTCTGAGGGAAGAACAGATTAACAGGAGATGCTCACTCAGCACAGGGTTTCCAAAAGAATGCCCAACGAAAAAGATGAGGCCAGTCTGTCACCAGCACTGTCCAGGATTCTATACTACCCAGTTTGGAGTCATGTACAGACCTACAGTGGTCAAGACAGCCTCACCTTAATGATGCTAACCTCCAAGATAAACAACCTTACACCCGCCCTCCCCCTATCACACACGCTACCCACCGCGATTTCACGAAGCAACCTGCTCTGTATAATTTGTCTTCCAATATAAATTTTCTACAGGGTGGCAAATGAAGCACTCAGCTAACACATGTCTTTGGTTTACAACTACATATACATTTCTAACTGTAAAGTAATACACTGGCATTCTGACTTAACAACGAGTCTTTTGTAAGTTTGGTAAGCAAGATATAACCCTGGAAAATTGCACAAGTTCTGGATACACTGAAGAAATTAAAGGTTCCTGGGATGTACGAAGCTAAGGACCCAGACTCTGGAACGTGGGAACTTCACGGAGGGAATGTCATCCAGGTTTGAGAAGTCGGCCAGCTGCCCTAGATGATGTCTCTGCTTACCTGGCTCTTACCTGCAACACCAGTAGCTAAAAGGGAAAATGAAATGTAGAACAGAAGTTTTTTTACTTGGTTTTTTTTTTTAATTTTTAATTCATTTATATTTTTAATTCATTAATTAATTTATTTTTGGCTGTGTTAGGTCTTCGTTGCTGCACACAGGCTTTCTCTAGTTGTGGTGTGCATGCTTCTCATTGTGGTGGCTTCTCTTGTTGTGGAGCACGGGCTCTAGGCACGCGGGCTTCAGTAGTTGTGACGCGCGGGCTTCAGTAGTTGTGACGCGTGGGCTTCAGTAGTTGTGGTGTGTGGGCTCTAGAGCGCAGGCTCAGTAGTTGTGGTGCAGGGGCTTAGTTGCTCCGCGGCATGTGGGATCTTCCTGGACCAGGGCTCGAACCCGTGTCCCCTGCATTGGCAGGCAGATTCTTAACCACTGCGCCACCAGGGAAGCCTCTAGGCTTTATTTTTTAAGCAGTTTTAAGTTCATAACAAATTGAGAAGACAGAGCTCTCCCATACATCTCTTGCTTCCACATATGCATCACCTCCCCCATGATCAATACCCCTCACCACAGGGCTACATTCGTTATAATCAATGAACCTACATGGACACATCATATCACCTAAAGTTCATAGTTATGTTAGGGTTCACTCCTCGTGTTGTACATTCTGTGGGTTTGGAAGAATGAATAATGACATGTATCCACCATCAGAGTATCATTCAGAGTAGTTTCATTGCCCTAAAAATCCTCTGTGCTCTGCTTGTGCACCCCAGATTTTTTTTTTAATCATTACATGCTTGTCATCTTCTCCTCAAAAGTGTTATCTCAAAACTAACCACTTGGTGGCACCAAAACAAAAGTTAAAATTTCACTTCTGGCTTAGACCAGCCTCCAGAAAGGCAGTTCTTGTGGCTAAAGAAATAGAAGCCATGTTTCTCCACAATCCTGATTCAGGGAAGTAAATCAACCGGTTTATACATGAAAACAGGCAGGATGGCCCTGTTCAGCCTCAGAGGGAAAAAAATGTTTTGCTTTTTTAATGCTTGCAAAGGTTGCTAGTCTGGCCTACTTTTAGGGTGCTGGCCGGTCTAAGCTTGTCGAACCAACCAGGCCAAGCCCTAGATCAGTCACTTCACTTCTCATGAACAGGTTTTCATGAGGCCTCTCTTGGGGCTGAATGATGAGAGGGATGCAGTTCACACAGGAGATGCTGGTAATCGGCCTGCAGCTCGAAGGATTCACTAGACTCAGGGCTCCCCTCCTGTGTCACTTAGGGCACAGGACACTCAGAGCTCAGGGGTACACAGCTGCTCCCACAGCTGAGTGGGATGTCACCAAGAAGCAGTCGCCTTAGTTCCAAACCCTTTTGTGGCAACTGTATTTGTTACTCTAATTACATAATTGAATTTAAAACTACATGAGCTGATGAAATAAGTGTGAAACACAGAGTTATTATTGCTAGGAAAACTAGGTTAACTGCTTTGGAAAGACTCCATAAGGGCGAGTTGCAAAAAAAAAAAAAAAAAAGGTGTGGGCAAAATGATGCTAGGAGATTAGGAAAAATATCTTTAAACATCCAGCATTTCACATATCTGGCTTTTAGATATCAAACAGAAACCATAGATGTGCGTTCAGGTTCTGATTACTAATGCAAGACTTCATAGAACTCCAATTTGTGTCCTCTACTCAAAGAGCTTTTTACATCTAAAGAGTTGTAAAAGAACGCATATTTATATGTTTTAAAATAAAATGTTTATATCCACTTGTGTCATTCTTTATGATACCATTTTAACTGGCATTTTCAATAAACAGACCAACCCCCAGTCCCTGCTACAACCTGAAGGTCAGGGGAGAGATGGGGAAATGGAGAAGACAGCAAGATGTCTGTCTCTAGTCCCACCCTGAGCCCCAGGGCAGGGGAAGAAGAGCACTGACAGCGGCCAAGGCCCTGTCTTCAGGTGGAACACATGCAAGTGGTTTAGATCCCCAACGGACACAGGGTGACAGTGAGAAGGGTAGGCATTCTCCTGCTTCTGCACAGAACAAGATCTTGTTCTGGTCCCACAAGGGCCTGAGTTGGCCTGGAGTACAATTCATAGCAGGGGCAGAGCCATGATTTCCGTGAGAGGGGGGCACATATGGACACCTCTGTGCCCAGCAAGAGATAGACTTCAGAATCAGAGAACTTGAGTTAAAACCCAGCTCCACCATTTACAAATTGTGAGAGCTTAAGGAATAAGTTCTTATCTGAACAAGAACACTACTGAAACCAAGTGAGGCCCTGTGGGACTCCCAAGCACAGAGGCTCTTTTGTCCCGTTTCTTGTGGGCAAGGCTCCAGCCTCTATGACCTTCCCTGAGTTCCAAAGGGCAGATTCCAACAGTTGTTAATCAAGGGAGAAGCATCCATGAAACCACCTGAGGCAAGATTAAAGGGACCAGAGAAGCTCATCAAGATTAGCCGACCACCTGAGCTGAGATTAAGGGCGTGCAGGCCCTGCTCAACCCTAATCTTGTCACAGACCCTCACCTTTGAACCACTGTTATAAAACCCTCATCAAATCCTCCCAGGTTGGGACACATAGTTTTTCAAGGCAGAAGCCTGGTGTGTCTCCCTTTGCCTGGCAAAGTAATAAAGCTATCCTTTTCTACTTCACCCAGAACTCTGTCTCCAAGATTTGATTCGCACCCGTGTACAGATCTCTCGGTAACACTACCTACATAGGATGTTGTCTTAAGCATTCAAATGGCTGCCGTATGAAAGGTGCTTTGCCCAGTGGTCTGGCTCATACACAGAGAGCTGCTACTGCTGTTGGACTTGCTTCTGCTGACACGGTCCACACTGGACAGACAGCCATCTGCTCGTCCCATGCTCTCCCCAACAAAACCATTTGCACTGGTTTTCCCAGGATGAGAAACATGCAGAAGTCTCTCTTCAAATGTTCAGAAAACTGTCACTTCAAATACAAAGGTCTCCTTTTTATTCTACCTTCTATAGAACTGTGATTTTTTTCCCCCTTCCATTTACAGGGGAGTAGAAACAACAGATGACCCATTACCCTACTCAGATTCGCCAAAGTGGCTGAGTTTAAGCCCAGCTCCTCGGGGGGATGGGGGCACTCAGCAGTGGGGGCCCTCCAGTGTCCATCTCATTGGACCTCTGACCCCCATTCAAAACGTCCTGTTAGAGTTACATGACACCGTGTGGGCAAGAAGGCAGACACATCAACACTCCAACCTGGAAACTTAGAGTCCCCTCCCCTAACCACCCATGTAGGTGAACTAAGCTACTTCACCAAATTCACTAATCCATTTCTATAATTTCCATCTCTGGAGTTCGACAGCATCAAAAATGGTGGCCATATGGCAACTCAGGCAGGACTTTGCAGGATGTGTATACCAATGACTTTCAGCACTGCAGGCCCAGAAATGCTTTCTTCCAGTGTTCCCAGAACTGACCTGAGTCTTAGGGATTGATTCACACTAACCAAATTCACAAGAATAGACGTCATTCATCAATGTATTAATCATAGGGAGGGATGGTATCAAAGGTCCAAGTGGGCTCCCATGCTTCATTCTCATGAACCCAAAACTTCCTGGGGAAAATGTCCAAGCAGAGACCCAGCCATGAAGGTCTAAGACAGCAAGGCTACATGGGAAAAGGGGAAGGGATCATGCTCCAGGCCATGAGTTCCAAGACTCCAAAAGCAAGGAGTGGAGAGTTGATGTTTTACAGTCCCTCCCAACTGGGTGACTCTCAGTTTACCACGCCTCTACCCCTCTTGGGAATAATTCACTTGAAACTTTCTTCCCATTGGGTACCTGAGAAGTTTAGTGTGCATGGATGATACCAGAGAAAAGGACTTGGGCACAAAGGATAACTCTCACAGTCCAAGGCTGCAAACAGGTAGTTCAGTGACATGTGGTCCACAGACATGTTTGTGAAGTGTGCAACGTTTTCAGATTTTTTTAAATAGTTGCCAACTTTTAAAATTTGGGTGATTTCTCATCAAAATTCAAATTTTAAGTTTCTCTTGGAGACTGACGCATGCCTACAAAACAGTAATAATTAGGGTCGACAACTTTACTTTGGGGTTTGCAGCTCTCTGCCCTCATTTTCAGACAATCTCTCAAGGTATAGAATTTCTCACTACATATGGCTATAAAGCGTTATATGCTGTTTCATATACTAGTGTTATTCTTAGACTGCAGTCTTATTTCAAAGGAATAAACATACATACATACATCTATACTATAATTCATCTAGGAGCAAAAACATAGATCATCTGGGAAAATTAAAGGTAACTTTTTTAACTGATCATTTAATATGTCCCAGGTACTAGAAATTCTGATAAGTTCTTTTATTTAATCTTCACAACACTATTACAAGGTAGGTATTACTCTAATTTTACAACTAAACTTACAGTTGAGGCTTGAAGAAGTAAGATGATTTCATCAAGGTCATAGACAACTGGTAAGTGGTAGAGCTGGT
This sequence comes from Aethalodelphis obliquidens, assembly GCF_003676395.1. NCBI lineage: Eukaryota > Metazoa > Chordata > Mammalia > Artiodactyla > Delphinidae > Aethalodelphis > Aethalodelphis obliquidens. Next base: position 14,998,366 of record NW_020837957.1, on the reverse strand, counting down.
CTACCCCAGAGCCACTGCCTGATTTTATATTCTATTAAAGATTATGAGTTGCCATTGGTAACAGACATTAGTTGGCTGTCTTCTCAGTACCCAGTGGTCATGAGGATCACTGTGGTACAGGGGAAGCTGATTGCTCCCAGCTTCAGGAATGGGACACACGAATGGGCCAAGCTAACTGATCCCCTTCATCACAGTGATTGTTTCAGAGGTGGACATGGGAACAAAGGTAAGTCAGAAAAAAATCTAAGGACTTTTGCTAGAAATTCTGAGGCAAGGACACTCTCTTTTTCTGTTCTATGTAAATAAGGAAGCACATGGTCCCAGCCATTGCTGATCACCATCTTGGGATACGTTAAGGATGGATGGATGATGAAGATGATGTCTCAGGCAGCAGAGCACAAAGGAAGGGCAAGAAACAGGGTCCTGATCACATTGTACGGGCCCTACATAGAGCTTTGCTAATGCCGGCATCACTCACGGACGGTTGATTTATAAGCTTCCCTTTTCTGCATTAGCCAGGGTCATAAGGTTTTCCACTGTTTCCAAGTGAAAGATACCTCACAGATACAGAATTGTGTCTGAGCAATGAAGCAACCCTTCTAAAGAGACCTTCCAATGCTTGGACATACATAAATGACACTGTCCATAAACAGCTGGTGTGCTCACTTCCCTACCTCGACCCCCGACATTCCCTCCCTCCCTCCCTCCCTCTCTCTCTCTCTCTCTCCCCCCACCCCTCTCTCAGAGTAGCTGATATAAAATCTAGCTTTGCCCCAGAATTTAAAACTTGAACTATTCATTCCCTTTTCCTATGTCTCCTTCCTCTCTCCAACACTCTTCAGACTTCTTTAGAATAGCTATGCTGTTTTTTTTTGTTTTGATCGAGCTGGTAGGGTGCTGGGGTGAATACGAAGGAAAAGTAGATAAGTGGATGCCACATACACAAGGTGGCTATCGGATCAAAAGGGCTGGCAACACATGACCCAATCCACCCAAAAAAAAAAAAAGGCTACACAAAGTTGCTCTTAACTGTTCCTTTAATGAGACTGAACAGTGTAAGACAAGTGTCAGAAGGGAAATAACTATGCCCAAAATCATCTTGTTCTCTAGGTAAGGTGTCATTTGAGAAAAACTCAACCCTATTTTCATAACTCCCTGAAATTACAGGCAAAAGTTAATGTGCATCTCTGGGATAATTTTAATCCAGAGGGGACTGTGTCACCAAAAATATTAAACCTCGGGACTCTAACACGAGGAAGTTAAAAGGATGGCTAAAGTATTTTTATCCTTTTATACTTATTTTATTCCATAGTATGATTTTATGGGAATTCAAAAATCAAAAATTGTTCACTTTTATTCATGGTTTATTACACATATTTTTCCTCCACCTTTTAAAAAGTTTAGTAGTTACAAAAACAATCCTGCCAGGCTTCCCTGGTGGCACAGTGGTTAAGAATCCGCCCGCCAATGCAGGAGACAAGGGTTCGAGCCCTGCTCAGGGAAGATCCCACGTGCCGCGGAGCAGCTAAGCCCGTGCGCCACAACTACTCAGCCTGCGCTCTAGAGCCCGTGAGCCACAACTACTGAGCCCGAGTGCCACAACTACTGAAGACTGCGCGCCTAGAGCCCGTGCTCCACAACAAGAGAAGCCACCCAATGAGAAGCCCGAGCACCGCAACAAAGAGTAGCCGCTGCTCTCCACAACTAGGGAAAGCCCGCGCGCAGCAACAAAGACCCAAGGCAGCCAAAACTAAACATAAATAAATAAATAAAATAAAATAAAATGTCTAGTTCATATTAAAAAAAACTACAGGGGGCTTCCCTGGTGGCGCAGTGGTTGGGAGTCCGCCTTCCGATGCGGGGGACGAGGGTTCGTGCCCCGGTCCGGGAGGATCCCGCGTGCCACGGAGCGGCTGGGCCCGTGAGCCATGGCCCACTGGGCCTGCGCGTCTGGAGCCTGTGCTCCACAACGAGAGAGGCCGCAACAGTGAGAGGCCCGCATAACGCAAAAAAAAAAACCAAAAAACACACAATCCTGTCAATTTAAAAAGTTGATACAATACAATCTACCACATTTCTAACATGGAACCATTTAAGATAATGTTAAAGAAAGCTGTTTAAAATAAGTATGATCATACAGTTAAAAATTATAAAGCTACTAAAAGTGGAATGATTCCGTTTCTCTACTTCCTAGACTAGGAATGCTAGACTTTTTTTAAAATAATTGTTTTCTGGTTATAAAAGTTAATATTTTGTATTTAAAACGTGAGAAACACAAGAAACCTAAAGAAACAAGTCATTCATAAACACACCACCAGAGATAACTGTTAACATTTCAATATACATATACAGCAAGTCACTTCTTCTACATGTAAAGATAGTGTTTTACAAAAAACGGGATATTACTGTACATTGTTTTGTAATCTGTCTTTTCACTTAATATATCAAGCATTTTCCCATACACAAAGGGAACTGTTTATCTGCTTACATTTTTCTGAAGGCATACTCTGACAGCTTTGAGTATAATTTGTCAGATCCATTGTCTTACAATTACATGACACTTCCCATTATACAATGGGAAGAATGTGTATTATTAGAAATGTGTATTATTAGAAAAAGAGCAATTAGACCAATAAGTTATATTATCTTCACACTGTTCTACCATATTAAGGAAGCCACTTTCATGTTAGCATCAGTTTTGACCCCTTCATCCTATGTGGCTATTTTAATGATCAAGCTTACAGACAGCTGAGAACTATTATCTACCTTCCACTCATGGTTGTTATTAATTCCAAAGGCTCCTTAAACATTGTAGTTCTAAGAGAAATCAATCACTGTTTAGGGTAAGTGACATGGGAAATACAGATTACAGAGCTTTCAGTATTATAGATTATAATAATTTTACCTTTCTTAGATTAAAAACATGAGCATTTAATAAGTTTTCCCTTAGAGAGAGTTTATAGCTAGAGTAGAAAAGAGTGAATATTTAGCCTAGGTCTTTATCCAGCTGAGTCTTTACACTGAAAACACATTTATTGGTTACACCCAGCATTCATCTAACACATTGCCACACCCCACAAAAGAGAACTTGGCTCTTCATTTATCTTCTTCCATAGTATTTTTGTGGTAAATGCCAAACCAATGTCTAGCTAGATATAAGAAAGGCAGAACAAACTCTATGACATGAAAAGATGATTAAGTGGCATGTTCTAGCCCCCAAATTTGTCACTGTGAGTGCTTTAAACCTTTGCCAAAACATACATGAGAGTGCCACTGTCACATAAAATGCAATACATCTAAAATTAAACTTCTCTCCCTTTCTCCCAAACCATTACTACATCCAATGGCCCCATTTCCAATGATCACTTTTATCACAGGCTCCAACGATAGAAACCTGGGGTTACATCTGCTTCTTCCAAACCTTCTCTCTCCCTCTTTTAGCTAAAGTGCATCAACCCATCTCTAACCTCTAGTTGTGCCTCTGCAGTATTACTCAGGCTTTCTTCATTCATGCGAATTTCCACTGCTGCCTCCAATCCCAGCCCTTATTATTTCCTCCTGGACTACTGCAGCAGCTTCTGACATGGTTTCTCCTCCAATCAAATACAGCCAACATTCCTCCTCCGGGCTTAACTCCCCAGAGTCTATTTCATCATTTCATTCTTCAGTTCTAATATCTCCATGATTCCCTATTATCCTCTCGACAAGCTCAGGTTCCCCACCTAGTTTTCAGAGGTCTTCTTAACATGGCCTGGAGCTGTTTTTGCAGCCTGATTTGCTGCAGTCCCTCCAGGACTCTTTTCCACAGGAAACCCTCCTTCCTTGTCTGTACTTCCCCTGCCATCCTGCAAGGCCAAGTTCAAGTGCAATCTTCTTCAGGAATCTTTCTCACCTACTCATATCTTTCCCCTCTTTAAACACCCACTTAAATGTCTGTAGTGGATTTAAATTTTTGCTCCACAGTTCTGGAGAAAAGAAATGTCAGGTTGAATCTGACTGGGAGCCCCTCACTCCACAGGTTTGGTGAGAAACTGAGTCTTGGTTTTTGCTTTGGGAGTCTCCCCTTCTCGGGATCCAGAGGGCTGATATGGTGCTCAGTCCAACATAGATCCTACTCTGAAGCTTGACCTCCAAGTCAGTGTGTCCAAGCCCAGGGCACAGGGGCTCTTTCACCTCCGATGGCAAGGTCACAGCTCTCACGGCCCTGATATCCCTTTGCAACTCTATCAGGAGTCCTATCACTTCTCATGGGGAGTTACATGGGAATGGGACACTGGTCCTTGATACTGGTGGGACATGCTATATAAGCCATCTGTCCCATGGCTTATCACTTTGGGAAAATTCCTTCGCAATCTTACCACTGCTCCCAGCCTCCCTCCCTCTCAGCTTCAGGACCCTTCTCCGTCATGGACAAATCAGCTCTCAGCTGAACTGCCCTTCGTTTAAATCTGCATTACAGCACGTATCATATGGTTTGCATTATAGTCTAAGAGGCAGTAACACATACTGTTAAGCGCAGAAGCCTCAGGAGCAAACAGGAATGGAGTACTATGACCTCAGGGAGGTATTCAACTGCCCAAAGCCTCAGTTTACTTATCTAGAAAACCTTCATAGGAATGACACAAGGATTGAATCAGGCCAGAATAGAAGTCCTAGTAGCAATGACTTACATTTATGCAGCACTGTGTGCCAAGCACTATTCTAAGTGCTTTACCTATATTAACACATTCAATCCCCACAACACTTTATGGATAAGTAAACAGGCACAGAAGGGAGTAAGTAAGCAGTCCAAGATCACATAGGAAGTAAGCAGCAGAGGTAGGAATTCAACCCAAGCAGTGTGGCTCAGAATCTATGCCTTTAACCATTATACCATATTGCTTCTAATAAGCAATTGCTTCAAATGGTAGCTATTACGGTTATTGATAAACTACCTGATTCTTTTTTTGGGGGGCGGGGGGGTGGGTTCGCGGGCCTCTCACTGTTGTGGCCTCTCCCGTTGCGGAGCACAGGCTTCGGACGCACAGGCTCAGCGGCTAGGCCATGGGATCTTCCCGGACCGGGGCACGAACCCGTGTCCCCTGCATCGGCAGGCGAACTCTCAACCACTACGCCACCAGGGAAGCCCAAACTACCTGATTCTTAATATATCTGCCTCCTTATGTAAATTGCAAGCTCCTTGAGGACAGTAAACATGCTGACTCATCCATTACAGCTGTTAGGGGCTGGCTCTGGAGGCTCACTGCAGGGGTTAGAAGCCTACCTCCCGCGTTCACTAGCTAACTCTAAAATCTTGGACAGATTGCTTAACTTTTTAGAATGGCTGTAAGGATTAAATTATTTCCGACTTAGAAAGTACTTAGAAAAGTGAACGGCAGCTATGACAATGACATACTGATATAGTTCATTATTTGATATGAGATGTGATTTACCATCTGTCTTTCCAGGATCCGGAAGAGTGCCAGAGTTCTCAACAAATATTTGCTAATCACCAACTCACCCACATTGTTCGTCTTGCTTCATGTGGGGTTCATCCTGTTTCTAAAATTACTCCTTAAAGAAAGGGCTACACCTTCAAGATAGTATCAGTAGTAATAATAGCAGCTAACTTCCACCAAAGACTTATATGCACCAGGGACTGTTCTGATTGTTTTTGTGTTTAATCATTTAATCCTCACAATGGCCCAATGTGGTCGATATTATTATCTTTACTTTTTGTGTGAGGAAACCAAAGCACAGAAAGGTTAATTCACCCAATGTCACATTAACACACAGCCCATATGTGGCAGAGTCTACGTACTTAACTACTTACACTTTGTTGTCCCTTTTGTAACTTTTTTCGTATTCCACAGGATATTTAGTAGAATTCAGTATATATAAAAGTACCGGACTTCCCTGGTGGCACAGTGGTTAAGAATCCACCTGCCAATGCAGGGGACACGGGTTCGAACCCTGGTCCACGAAGATCCCACATGCCGCGGAGCAACTAAGCCCGTGCACCACAGCTACTGAGCCTGTGCTCTAGAGCCCGTGCACCACAACTACTGAAGCCCGAGCGCCTAGAGCCCGCGCTCCACAACAAGAGAAGCCACCGCAATGAGAAGCCCGCGCACCACAACAAAGAGTAGCCCCCGCTCGCCGCAACTAGAGAAAGCCCAGGCGCAGTAACGAAGACCCAACGCAGCCAAAAATAATTAATTAATTAAGAAAGAAAAAAAAAAAGTACCAAAAGCACTGTTGCTTGAAAAATGTTCACTCAAAATAGCATGAATAGTAGAGAGTATTTTTTTAATGTTTGAAGTGTCTATCTAAGAAGTCATAATACTTAAAAGCCGAAGTTTCTCTTAATAGCAAATAGACTTAGTCTTTGAAAATGAGCACATTAGTTAAGCTGAATCACGAAGATGAGGTACAAGTTTTCCAGCTGTGAATGACTCAAGGGAATCGGACGTACTTCACATACTGAACATCCTATTCTGATGGGCACATAGCACAGAAATGAGGTCTCTAAAAGAAGACATAGCCCAGAGATCTGTAACAAAATCTAACCCCAAAACAACGACTATGGACTATCGATGCTTTCGGAGGCCAACATTCTTTCCACTCCCTTTCTGTTTTCAAAACACTTTACTGATACATTTCATACCTCCTTCCACAAACCTCTTTCCATAAAGTGGAACAATTACAAATTAAAGAAATTCTCCAGGATAAGTTAAGTGGAGACTCATCTAAATAAAATCAAGGCCTCATAACATTTAATAATTAAAAGGCCTCGTAAGAAAACAAACCAGTTGAACTAGTCTGATCCTTCAGCCAGTTAAATGGAAGAATGAATTTTCACAGCCCTGGGAAAATCTAGGTTTACAGGGCAAACTCTGAAGGGTTGAGCTCATTGTGGAGACATGTTCCTTTTCACTGGCTAAAGAGAAAAGGAAGTGAGCCATGCCCTAAAAAAATTACCACTAGAGACATTCCAGCCGATACTTGATAAGAACTGGGAAGGCTGCCATCAACTCATGGCTAGAAGATGGAAAATTTGGATTGGAATGCAGCTGACCAGGAGAAACCATGTTAGGTATGAATAAGATTTCCCATTAAATTACAAGTTTTCAACAAGGGGGTCATTTAAACCAGTCGCTTTCAAATGTTTTTGTTTTTTATTTTCTGTGGTTTTTTTGCTGTGACACGGTGAGAAATATATATAATACATTATATCATGACATATATTATATATCTGAGACACCCATATGCATACACGGAAACATTGAAACTGAAACAATGCTTACCCTTACTAGACACAAAGCACTATGAAATTTTCAGTTCTATTCTACTTTGTGCTCCGAACACACTAGTGGAGACCTACTGGCTGAGAAACAGCTATTTAAACCAGCAGAGGAGATTCTGAGGGTATGTTTTATAATAGCGTTTATTCCTCCCTCAGAGTCCCATAGCCAACTTAGGAAAGCTGCGATGGTGCGTCTGCTCTTGGGACAAGTGACTTGTTCCTTGAGTGCTTGGGTAAAGGCCACCCAGAAGCTGGCTCTTCCAAGTCCAGCCATTCCTCACTGTGCTGACTCCTTCTCTTTCTATCCTTTGAATGCCGGGGTTCCCCCAGGGCTCTGTTTTTGGCCTTTTTCTCTTATTACTCTGAGTACCTGGATCTACTTCCATGGCTTCAAGTTACTCAGAAATCCCATTCCCTAGGCCCCAATTCTAAATGCCCATCTACATCTAACGCATTTCCAACTGAACTGTCCCACAAGATCTCAAACTTGTAAGGCCAAAATTGTACTGTAAGTACAATCTCTCTTCCCTGTCTCCTCACCCAAATCTTTCTTTTCCAGTTTTCCTCCTCTCCAGGAAGAGCACCACACACAATCCACGAATCTGTGGATCATCATTTGCAACTTCTTTTCCTATACCTCAACATCCAATGCGTTACCAATTTTACCTTCTTAATATTCAGTGGTATGCAGGTAAATGTTTAACAGTCACCTTTCCAGGTTAAAAAAAAAAAAAAAAGCCCTGCCTTGCAGCACTCCTCTATTTCTGTGACGCAAATACCGCACCAGAGCCCATTTCAAGCAACCGACTTGATGCCACTGAACATGGAATTGAAAAGAGATGGGCACTAATGGCTCCAGCGCACCACCATCTAATCCTCAGAACCATTTCTTATCTCCGTGCCTACTGGCACTGTCTCCGGATTTCATCTTGCTTCTCCTCAACACAATAGAGTCTTTATTGACTTCCTGACCTTTTACTCATACCCTACCTCTCTGACATAGTCTCCAAAATACCTCTCTAAAATCCAGGTCTCATTATGCTTCTCCCCTGCCTAAACCCCTTCAGTGGTTCTCCACTGTCCACTCTTTGTCTATATACATAAGGCCCTTGATAATTTGGTGCCCACTGACTTTTGGGCTTTGTCTCTTGCCACACCACAACCTATAACCTCTATTCCAATCACACCCACATACATCATATTCTAAGGTATATGATACTGCTTCATGCTTCTGCACCTTTGTTTGTTCTATTCCTACTCCCTAGGACAACCTTCCCTGATTCGTTCCTTGAGTAAGCCTCTTAGGATTCAGCTCAAACTCCTTCTCCAGGAAGCTTTTCCTAAACTCCTTGGTTGGTTTGCTGTATCCTACTTTTAGACCTCCAGTACATTCTATCACCTCTAACACCCTTTATTGAAATTTTTTCATATCCATCTCTTCTCACTAGACATGAGTTTTTTTTTTTCTTTTCTTCTTTTTTTTTTTTTTTTTTTTTGGCTGTGTTGGGTCTTTGCTGCTGCGCCGGCTTTCTCTAGTTGCAGCGAGCAGGGGCTACTCTTCGTTGCGGTGTGCAGGCTTCTCCTTGTGGTGGCTTCTCTTGTTGCAGAGCACGGGCCTCAGTAGTTGTGGCACACAGGCTTCAGTAGTTGTGGCTTGCAGGCTCTAGAGGGCAAGCTCAGTAGTTGTGGCACACAGGCTTAGTTGCTCCGCGGCATGTGGGATCTTCCCGGACCAGGGATTGAACCCGTGTCCCCGGCACTGGCAGGCGGACTCTTAACCACTGCGCCACCAGGGAAGTCCCTAGACATGCATTTCTTGAAGGCAAGAACTGGATCTTATTTATGGAATACCAAGTATGTAGTATGGTGATGGAACACAGTAGTTTCTCGATGAACAGTGACTCTTATCCCAGCAACTAACACCCTAAGACCAGTATATACTAATTACTCAAATATTCATTGAATGAAAACATATTGGTAAGTTCTTGCCATCTGCCCAAGGCCAAAGGACTGCTAAGACACCCAACCTATACCTTCTATATTGTCAGGAAGTCCAAGATCTACTGCCATAGTCAAAGAACTTGCACTATATTTTCTTTTTTTGCTTCTTGGCCTCTGTATTAGTTTCCTGGGGCTGCCATAACAAAGGGCCACATGGCTTAAACAACAAAAACTTATTTTCCTACAGTTATGGGGGCTAGACGTCTGTTACCAGGGTTACTTTCTTCTGAGGCCTCTCTCCTTGGCTTGCAGTTGGCTGTCTTCATGTTCACAAGGCATTTGCCTCCTACATGTCTCCATGTCCGATTTTTCTCTTCTTGTAAATACACCAGTCATATTGGACCAGGGGGCCACTCTAATGACCTCATTTTAACTTAGTTACCTCTTTGAAGATCCTATCTCCAAATATTGTCACATTCTGAGGTACTGGAGATTAGGACTTCAACATACAAATTTTAGGGGGACACAATTCAGTCCATAACAGCTTCCTGCTAGACTGTGAGCTTCTCAAGAGGCAGGAGCTATAACTTAGTCTTTTTTTCTTAGTATCTGCTAGGCATAGCAGAGTACCTGGAACACAGCAGATTCTCAAATTATTTGTGGGATACATAAATGAAGGACCTTCAAGGAGTGTAGTCCAAATCTATGGAGTGAGGTCCCTTCCAAATGTGGTGGCCAGCACCAAGAAGAATATGGCTTTAGCCCTTCCCTGAAAGAAAGTTAGATACTGTCATGGTCTCCAGATAGCCCACTGCCAAACAGCCATCTATATAGCACCCAAAACTTAGTAGAATAATAAAATCCTTAAGACTAGACACCCAAAGCCAGTTGACAATACCCTCCTCCCTCCAGACTCATTCTGATACACCAGACTAACAGCATCATGCATGGATAGAGTCAGATTCAAAGTCAAGAGAAAACAAACACTTCTCTACCTAAAGAACAAGACGTAAAAGCTTAGAGAAATGGTTAAATGGACATCTGCCTTTTCCTACCCAAAAGGAAACTTCCTCCCCTTCACTGTTCTGTGTGATTTTGGTGGGCCTGTCAATTATGTAGTCTGCCTTCCCCACTATCAAGACAGACACATGACCTAATAAGTACCCCCCTCCCAGGAATTTGAATCCTAAGTGGGGTAACATGAAGACAGGAAATAACTGGAGGGAGTCAATTAAGCCAGTACCATGAAGGGCTCCTTGTTCACACATCCCTGAAACAGCCTCAGTTCCTACCTTTCCAAGACTTGATTGAACTTTCTTTGTTTCTGAGACCTACTTGATAGTCTTTCCCAAAAATGTCTTTTCCTTAAATTAGATAGTGTTTATTCTGTAGCTCTCAAAGAATCTTGACACATATAGTGGCCCCTAGAAGTGGAGTGTGGATAGTGGTGGATGTAAAATATGGAAATAAAACAGGCAGTACGGATTCCCTCATCAGCGGTTAAGAAGTTGTGTTCATCATACCTGCTATGCCAGCACAAAGCAGCCAACTACATTATTCCCTCCTATATTTTGGGACACAGTCCACATGCCTCCCCAGGCTAAATCTTTGGGAAGCTGATAGGAAAATCTCAAGATACTGGATTGTGTGGCTATTTCTGACAGCTTTTGGTTAAGTCCAAGAAATGACTTAGGCCATCTTGGCTGAAGCTATCTGAATGCAAAGAAGAGAATTCTGCCTCATGTAGACTGGCCCTTTCTCCTGGTAGGAATCCATGATGACAGAGTCAGATCATGAAGGACTTTAAATTTGAATCAATGAATCAATGAAAATGCTAGAAAAACACAGGAAGGAAGGAAACATAGCAAAAGATAAGATGGGGATGGAGAGAATGGGGCCAAGACTGGTCCCCCAAGTACCTCCTGATGTATATTCCCTCCCCTGGCAAAGAGCTAAGTGCTGGAATAAGGCCACAGGGTAAGGAACAAGCTAGCATTGCCTTTATCCTAGAGTCAAAAAGACAGGCACCAAAATTAAGGGCTGAAGGGTGGAAAGAGAAGCAAGGCCTACTTCTAAGAGAAATCCCCGGGCTAGGGCCCAGAGGCAAACCTTGATCTACAGAGTGAAAAACGCATATAGACCAGCAGGTGTTACATTGAGTTAAGCTGCCATTGAAACCATGGAAAATAAAAACTTGTCACTGCCCCAAAATCAATCTCCAGGTATCCTAACTCATACCACCAGAATGTGAGCTGCCTGAAATAATATACCCCCATTAGGAAAATCCTTTTCAAATTTGTCCATGGAATTCATATGAAGCAAAAGAGCAGGTTCAGCCAACGCAGACACATAAGGCAGTGAAGTACACCAAGTACACCAAGTACATGTATCTCAAATATTGAAGGAAAAAAATCTAATCATGGAGCAATAATAGCCAAATACAATGACCTCTGTAACATCCAAGACTATTACCAACCTAACATCCAAGTTAAGGTGTACCAGCAACTTTCTACAAAAAAACACAGGGACCACACAATTTATATGCAGACAAGGAAAAACAGGAAGAGATCGACTCTGGAAAACAGATTCTATGGTAGAAGTAAATGTAGAAAGAAATTATATTTCTTGAGCTGTACTAAGAGAATAATTTTGATTTACAAAGAGTCTAAATCAGATACTGTTTATCTCAAACTGCCTACATCCTATCAGTTTATATGCTGTGATACCTGGGAAGTTGGTTACCAAATAAAGCCATTTCAAAAGGGGCTGCTGGATAGAACTCTGCGTGATGGCCCACCTTCCTCTGTGGGAAGTGAGCTCAGATGCTGTGATGTACCATGCAGAACCACGGTATCTGCAGCAGTGGTTCCTAGAATGGTCCCTCCAGGAGCACTACTGGCATAAGGCATCCTTTTCTTACATCTTCTTGGAACTCTGTCACCCACAAGCAATACCACCTACACTGCATTTCTATTAAATGGCACAGAATCGCTTGGAAGCAGAGAAAGTGTTTCAATTTCGTATGGCTAGGATCTGCCCCTTACTTGCTTAGGGTGGGGAAATGTAATTGCCCAGACCCACTGCATTCACTCATCATTGTCATTAACTGCCCTGAGAAAAGCCATTAGAGACAAACTATAAGGAATATTTATGCTTTGTGAGCAAAGGAAAGAACATAAGGTGGGTGGAGTCACAGATGAGCAAGGGCAGGCTGAGAATGATTCTGCTGAAGATATTTTAACACTGATGAACACTAGGCCATCATTTGGCTTATTAAAATAGTTCTGGGTAGTGAGAGAGAAGCTGGCACATTTTCCTGTAGATGAGATAGCCCTAGGGGTTTGAACAGCAGTTGGAACACAGCTGCCATGGCTAAAACCAAGCAAGTACAGATGTCACACCAAAGTAGAAGCAATTTCATACCATTCCACACTGCCAAGTTTAAAATGCCAATGGAGGAAAAGTATTGAAGGAAGTCTTTAAAATAGACCAAATAACTACTTTAAATACCAATTCTGTGTGTAACTAAAATTTTTGCTATTGAGGTCCATGAGTGACAGATACCACTGTTCAGAGAGCTCAGTCAAAAATCTCCCTGCTCGGCAAGACGAACGCAATACAAGGTGCTGTTCTTCAAGCTTGGAGCAAATTGAGTCACTATACGTGACACTTTATAACTCCAAAATGTCTTTTTAAGAAAATGTCCTTCTAGGTAATCTTTTTCTCCTTCAATGGTTGTTTTCCTTATAAGTAGAGCTTATCTATCACTTCCTATGTTCTTAACTGATATACAAAAGCACATGGTACCATATCACAGTACTCATTTCCCTGAGAAAGATAAACCAAACCGACTTACCAAAGGCCTTCTTAGGTTCTATTAACTTCAAGGTAAAGAGTTCCTCTTTTTTTAATTCCTTTAACTTCTTAGCAACATCAAAGTGACGCCACCCAAGGATAGTTTCTCCATTGATGGCTTCAATGTGATCCCCCACACAGATTGTTTTAACTGAGTCAATTATGCTGCCATCTTTAATTCTCTGAAAGAAAATGAAGGGTAATACTTAATATAAAATAGCACTGTGTAACATTACTTATCATGCTCTTGAGACATTACATACAATATACTGACACATCAACAAGGCAGTTTAATGTTCAGTTAAAGACAGAAGCCCAAACAACAAATCCTACTCCCAACCATTCTTTTTTTTTTTTTTTTTTTTTTTTTTTTTTTTTTTTTTTTTTT